>NC_029786.2:23120573-23137598 GCF_000816755.2 Arachis ipaensis | reverse complement strand
TCAAACACTTATATTCTGGTGGCAGTTGACTATGTATCAAAATGGGTTGAGGCTATTGCCACACCCACCAATGATACTAAAATAGTGCTGAAGTTCCTCCAGAAACATATCTTTAGTAGGTTTGGTGTCCCTAGAGTGTTAATCAGTGATGGGGGCACTTACTTCTGCAATAAACATCTTTACTCTGCCATGGTTCGGTATGGAATTCGCCACAAGGTGGCCACTCCATATCATCCACAGACCAATGGGCAAGCTGAAGTCTCTAATAGAGAATTAAAGAGAATCCTGGAACGGACAGTAAATACCCGTAGAAAGGATTGGGCACGGAACTTGGATGATGCTCTGTGGGCTTACAGAACAGCATTCAAGACCCCTATAGGGACCTCCCCATACCAACTGGTGTATGGTAAGGCATGTCACCTGCTTGTGGAACTGGAACATAAGGCCTACTGGGCAACCAGATTCCTAAACTTTGATGCCAAATTAGCAGGAGAAAAAAGATTGCTATAGCTTGCCATAGGAGGACGTGCGTGCGTGAACAGGAAGACAGAGGAAAGCAGAGATTCAGAAGACAAAGCATCTCTAAAACTCCAACATATTCTCCATTACTGCACAACAAGTAACCTTTAATCCATGCTCTATTGTTTAATTGGAATTCAACTGATAAACATAATTGACTTCCTGACTAAGATTTACAAGATAACCATAGATTGCTTCAAACCAACAATCTCCGTGGGATTCGACCCTTACTCACGTGAGGTATTACTTGGACGACCCAGTACACTTGCTGGTTAGTGGTACGCGTTGTGAAAAGTGTGATTCACAATTCGTGCACCAGAGTGCAAGGAGGTCAGGGTTGACAGCATCATTCACTTTCTTCCTTTTCTGCTACACAAACTTGTCAAATCCATCCGAATGCTACCTGAAATAAACAAAATTACAAACAACTCAAAGTAGCATTCATAGTGGCTAAAAAATATTTAAATCTTGATTAAAATTGACACTTCAAATGCAAATTTACTAGGAAAAGATAGAAAAGATGCTCACGCATCAATTATGCCGATCATTGACAAAGCAAGTATGCAGAATATGTTCCATATTCACCGGTAGACTCAGGTGCGACACCCAAAAATTGAGCTGTATGTTGAGTTTGAAAAGTAGAGGAAGATGTGATTTAAAATGATTCAGATATAGAGGATGTTAAAGCTGAAGAGTACAAAGGAAAGAACAGTGATAGCAAAGAATACTTCGAAGCTACTTATGAAGTCAGCGACGAAGACGAGGATGGTGATGTAGGAGGTAAGGCAGTAGTGGAAAATGAAGTGGTTCCTCCCGCAGTTTGTTTGTAACACCCTACCACACAGAGCCTTACGCTTAAGTAGTAAAGCAGTGGTGGCGAGGTATTACGACCTCTAAAAGTAAAATACGTACATAAATATAGTAGAAAGAATTCATATCTAGGAGCCTTGAAGCATAAGCTAAACAAAAGCGAAAACAAAAAATCATGTCACACTCGTAGGGTTATTCGTAAAACGGATAGGTGAGATCAAAAGAAGGCTAAAAACATAATATACAGATCAGAGTTCCAAAAATACAGATATTAAGCTCTAGACTCGACCTGCGAAGCTAAGGCTGGCCAAAGTATATTCTAGGAGGGACAAACATAAAATATATACAGAGGAAAATCTTTATACATATATACATAGCATAAATACAAAATACAACATCGCAAAATAACCAAACTTCGCTTGCACAGGAAAGTCCAAACGCTTAGCGAGGTGCCTCTCGACCTGCATCTGAAAAACAATGGAATATATATGGAATGAGAACCGGGGGTTCTTAGTATGGTAAAGATGCCCATAGTTAATATTAAAGGTTCCGGGAAAGCCAGATGCATTCCTAGAACTCCGACACTCAGATTTCAGCTTAAAGACCCAACTAAACCAGAAATTAGGTAAGCTATCTAAGGTATTCAAATTCTAAATCCAATTTTAACTTAACACTTCACTTTCTGTCTCCTTCAACCCTCCGAATCACCAGTGGAAACCCCCCCCCTCACACCTCTGCCAAGAGGGATTTCTCAGAAAATATACACATACAATTCAAGCAAGGAAAACACAGATAGAGATGCAATTACAGCAAATAGAACAAGTAGCAGATAAGCAGAGTTAAGCAATTAAGCAAACTAAAACAATGCACACCCAAGCAAAACATACAAATGCACATGATGTATGCCTGTCCTATGGCTGATGAGCTCATCTGTCGGTTATACAGCCAACCTGACATGTCCTAGTAGTTAACCATTGGACAGTCCCTCTGTGCGCACATCCCCAAGCTCAATAATATTCCATAGAGTCAAACTTCAAGCTCAAATATAATATTCCATAGAGTCAAACTCCAAGCTCAATAATATAGTATTCCATGGAGTCAAATTCCAAGCTAAAAAATATTCCATGGAGTCAAACTCGAAACTCAAATATAATATTTCATGGAGTCAAACTCCAAGCTCATATATAATATTCAAAATCCACACACACACACACACACACACACACACACACACACACACACATATATATATGCATGACCATGGGGAAACTCGGCGAGTTAAAGTGCCCGGTCACATTTTGCAAGAAAGGGTCAACAAATAGTCTCAAATACACAAGCCACATAATAATCTCTTTCTTTTTAAAATAAGACTTCAAATTAAAACTCCGATTCTTAAAGAAATTTTGGCAGTATCTCCTCTAAAACTCGAATTTCTACCAACCTTCAAGGGTCCCAACTACCAAACCAAACACCTCTCAGTCATTCAAATCATTTTCAGTAACAAATTATATCAAAACCAAACAAATACCAATATTAAATTTTTTCCCAAAACCAACCAACTCCAACAGCAAATCATTAACAACAATTAAACCACACATCTTATACCATATACATAATCCATCAAAAATTCATTTAGTTCATTCTTATCTTAAGGTCTTCTAGCCTAAGTTTTCACGTGACATTAAACATTAACTACAAGAAACCAAAACTATGCCTTGGCTGATTCCTCTCTAAGTTTAGAACACCTTAAAAACCTCTCCTTTCACAAGCTCCAAGCTTCCAAATGTCAATTCCTCAAGCCTAATTACCCGGATTTCGTTCCAAACCGCCCAATTGAACTCTAAATCAACCAGAACACAATCTATTTTACAAATATCTATAATCATCATAGGGTTCACTAATTCAATATTTCACAAGGGTTCAACAGTTCCTTACTTTACCCACAAAGCAATTGGATAAAACCTAGTGATTATCCGCTACTACAGTTCACCTAAACCATCAAAATCATTCAATTTCTCAATACCCAAACCCTAAAATTACAAAATTGAGGAGAAGGAGAATTCAAAGAGAAATGATAATTTCTTACCACTTTGTTCAGATAAAATTGAAAAGAATTTGGAGACGAACACGTGATCGCTGGCAGCTCGTCAATCGGAGCTCCAGATTGAAAGTTACGGACGATTAAATTTTCGGAGACGTTAGGTTTATGTTTTAACCCTTGGTCCGGTTTGGGTCCAGTCCAACCAGTTCGGCTTGTTGGTCCGATTTTGGGCCAAAATCTTTAAAATTAGTGTCAAAATTCGTATTTTTAATATTTCTACTCCTCTAGATTATAAAAATTACTATTTCTAATATCTTTGAATAGTAATTAATTTATTGACTAATTATTTATTAATTTTGCGGGGTTTACATAGTCAACTGATGGATGTTTCCCCTTTTATGCGAAAATTGGATCTTGACGCCATGCATGCATCAAAATTCTGTCGAATATGCAAACATAGGTACGTGATGAGTGAATAATACATTTTGCTTAATTTATATTTTGGATGGATCAATGAGTGACGATTTCTGTTTTGTGTAGGTGTTGCTGATCTTGAGGACGGGGTGTTCAGGATCGGAATGGAATATAGTTCTAGAAAGTCAGTCGTCGCAGTAATTAGAAGTTACACTATCTCTAGAGGAGTCGACTACAATGTTTATGAGTCTGAGTCACAGACGTTCTATGTAAAATGCAAGACATATGGGCATGGGTGCGACTGGTGTATCCGAGCCAGCTTGATACGAAAAAAAGTTGTTGGGAGATATGGAGATACAACGGTAGGCACACGAGCACGATGGAAACTATTTTACAGGATCATTCGAAGTTGGACTCAAACATAGTTACTGAGGTTATAAGGCTATTAGTTGAGACCGACCCGTCCATTAAGGTGAAATCTATAATTGCAAAAGTCCAATCAAGATTCAACTACACCATTAGTTACCGAAAGGCTTCGTTGGCAAAACAGAAGCGCATAGCCAAAGTTTTTGGTGGTTGAAAATATTCTTACCAAACTTTATCATAGTTACCAAAAGGCTTGGCTGGCAAAATAGAAGTTCATAGCCAAAGTTTTTTTCGTTCGTAGTAATTACGTTACCAAGTCATTTGTTGGTTGGTGGGAAAACGACTATTCCCATTATGGTCAAACATTAGAAGATATTTTCCAAGGACTTATCAAATCTCCTACAGATTCCCTTGATGTTTCAACCTCCAAAACTTTAAAAAGGAAAATCGAATCACTACAACACCAGAAAAAGAAGAAAACATGTAAATCTTCACCATTAATAAAACCAACTGACATGATAACTCTTAAGACTTTCATTCCATCCTTATTTCTTAGTATAATAATTTTACATATTTATATATTATTATGTTTTTAATCATATCATTACATAGGGAATTTCTTCCAAAAATTCAAACAATTTGATTGCTTCCTCGTATACTTCGAGCTCAAACAGCACTACCATAGATTCGATGCACTCTTCAAGCTCACCTGCTCAGGAAATTAAGGTATACTAATAACTTCTATTTTATTTTAACAAAATCATAATATTAAATATTGACTTTCGACATTTATCATTTACTTCTTTAGGTTGAAAAATCCATTAAAGAATCAATTTTGAATTTGAACACCACACCATCCAAAAGTAAATCTTATGTCAAAGAAAACAAAGAAAAATCACCATCCTCATCATCAAGTGGACATGTTTTGTCGCACTATCTGCAAAATGAAGAGGATGTAGATCAATCTGACAAAGAAGAAAATGTTAGAGCTCAACCAGAGCAAAAACATCATTCAAAAACTCAATCCATCGAAAATGAAGCTTCTTCTGGGAGGATTGATGTTGATCTCACCACTCTTTTCTCTCCATCTATCGAGAAGAGTCCATTGAAAAAACCAAGGAAAACATCAAACCTTTTTCTCAAGCTAATCTTCAAGCTAAGAAACACCCGCTTACGTCGATGAAGCCGAACCTACTGACAAAGCTAATCTCGACGCTGACACTCATCAAGAATGCAATAAACCTGTATCGAATCAAGCTCCAGGCGAGACCAATTTAAAAAAACTCCTTTCAACTGTTTCCAACTTATCTGATAAAATTGGCATGAGATCTCAGGAATCATCCGTCAAAAGGTCACTAGAGCCTCACTTCCAAAAGAGTTATCTCTTCCTGCTCTTGAAGGTTTAAAGAAACTTGTCAAATTTTCAAAGCATACTGTCGATGAATGGCCGAATCAGGATGACTTGAACAATCTGCTTTCTGACATCTTGAGCTCAACCCTTAAGTATCATGTACATATCATCTTCTCCGAACAAGTAAAAACGTTTGAGAAAATTATCAATAACTTGCTTATCTCTCACAGCAACCTTGTTGATGCGTGGCAGAAGTTAACCAATTTAAAGATTTCAATTAAGAGACAGTGTTGCACGTATAGATCTTAACCAGCTAAGATCTGCCTCACCAATTTAAAAAGGGTTGTCACAAAATTTAGAAATAAAATACTGGGAGTATGAGTCCCAGGTCGTCTCCTAACGAGTTGCAGGAAATAGTGCTAATTTATTAATCAGAAAATTCCGAGAAAGTTGAAGTTAATAATAAGTAATTAAAATAATTGTGAACTGAGGCAATAAAAATAAACTGAAAATAATTATTGATATTCTGAATAAAATGCCTTGACTGGGAGGAATAATTAAGTGAAACTTCTATCCTTATTGGGATCTTCTCAAGTGTGGTGTAAAAAGATTGTTGTTCTCACTCAATTTTCCCTCACTAAATAAGGAAAGATATGGTGATTGAACTAACTCTTACCCTTAGATCCTAGCCCTCTCCCTTGGAGAGGTCTAGTGTTAGTAAGTATGAAGTTAGCTAACAACGTCCAATTTAACCAAGCACTTGAGCATTCCAACTCAAGTGTCATCTCTTAATCAACCCCCATGTCAAGTGAAAATTTTACTCCATTGACATGAAATCAATAATCATAAAAATACGAGAAGACATAATTGATTAAAATAAAATAGAGAATTAAAATTAATTAAAATAAAAATAACTTCATATATTAATAAATTCAAAATGTAACATACTTAATTGAATAGGGTCAATGAGTGACTAAGTAAAAATAAAAGAATAAGGAAACAAACTAAAGTGATGTCTTCAACGGAGGTAATGACTTTCAACATCCAAAATCCAAGCAAAAGCATAAACTATCAATGTAACGCAACTCTAAAACTCAGATCTAAAACTAAGAGCAATCCTAATGTGATGAATCTCAATATGTGTGGACGCCTCCTCAAGTCTCTGCATGTTCCCTAGGTTTAATCTGTGTTTCTGGGCCGAAAACTGGGTCAAAAAGCGGCCCAAAATCTCCCCCAGCGTATTCTGTTATTTTTGCAGATTGCGCAGGTCACGCGTACGCGTCGTCCATGCGTTCGCATCAGGCAGCGATTTTCCTTGTCACGCGTTCGCTGCGTCATGCGTGCAGACTCCAATCCACGCGTTCGCGTCAGGCACGCGTCCGCGTCGCTGCGAATTCTTCATTTCGCGCGTTCGCGTGGGTCATGCGCTCGCGTCATTGCTCGTTGGTCATCTCCTTAGTTTCTTGTGTTCCTTCTATTTTTGCAAGCCTCCTCTCTAATTTCCAAGCCATTCATGCCCTATGAAGCCTGAAACACTTAACACACGAATCACGGTATCGAATGGGATAAAAGAGAATTAAAATACATAATTAAAAGTCTCTGGGAAGCAAGTTTTCAATCATGAGTAATTTTGGGAAGGAATTGTAAATACATGCTTATCATATGAATAAGTGGGTAAAGAATTGATAAAACCACACAATTAAATATAATATGAATCATAAAATAATGGTTTATCACTTATTGACTACAAAAAGGGTATGACAGACATTGAGACAGAATCTGCTCAACTTGATGTTTCATATACATCTTCACAAAAAACTTATAAAAAATATGAAGCCAACATTACTCACGCAGCTAGAGCTCTCGAGCGACTAGTCCATCAGGAAGAATAGTTGGAAAAAGAACTTGCTCATATTTGTGCAGATGTAGCTTTACTATGGGGTCCTTTCCTCAAAGCTGATAAGAGAACGAAAGATCTTAATCGAGAGCTGTGTGAGACGGAAAGTACTCAAGCTAAACTTAAAAGAAAATACGAGAAATTGCAGCTCAAAAAACATGAAGAAATTCTCGTTTTCAGCTTAATCGGTGAAGAAAGAGTCTATCTCAGGTTCGACTTGGAAGAACTTCTGGAACCCTATCTTTGAAGGATTGGGATGCCAAGTTATTTTGCATTTCATTTTACTTACTTTATATAACTTTGATGTTCTAAAAATTTAGTTTTATTAGTTTGCCTTTTATGTCAAATACTATTTTCCAAGTATCGATATCATTTCAAATACTTTCCATTAATTGATTTGACCTCGAAACCAGTACTTATAATTTTTATTTTATAGGCATTCCTCGAATACAAATTGATCACTTGAAAAGGTCCCTCCTAATAAGGGGACCACTTTTCATAAACTCTTGATTTCTTATCTAATGGTAGAATAGCCTATACGACTAATTCACCGATGCAAAACACTTTTCCTTTACTCATCGATTATTAATACGAGCTATACTCTCTTTTTGACGAATAAGATTGTCGAGTGCTAAGACACGATCACTATTTAAATCATTTAATTAATCAAACATTGCATTCCAATAATCCTCGACTAGCATTCATCTTGTTTCATCACTCTCATAGTATTAAGATTGATTTCCAAAGATAGCATCATATCATGGCCATATACCAATTTATAAGGAGATGTCTTTGTCGAGCCTCTTGGTGAATTTCGATAAGCCCATAAAACTTGGCTTAATGTCTCATGCCAAGTACGAGGTTTTTGACTAATCTGCTTGTTAATTAAATTTATTAAAATTTTATTTGCAGTCTCAACTTGGCCATTTGCTTGCGCATAATACGGGGTTGAAGTCACCATAGTTATATTTCTCGATGCTGCAAAATTTTTAATACATTGGCTAGTAATCATGGTACCTTGATCAATACTTAAAGTTTGAAGAATTCTAAAATGATGGATTATATGTTCTTCGATAAAAGCAATGATTTTATTTTGACTAACTTCTATCAAAGGAACAACCATGATCCACTTTGTAAAATATTCAATCGCTACCAGAATAAACTTATGATTTTTCGATAAAATCAATGATTTCATTTTGACTAACTTCTATCAAAGGAACAACCTTGATCCACTTTGTAAAATATTCAATCGCTACCAGAATAAACTTATGATTTTTCAATGGTGGAGGATGAATCATTCCAATCAAAATCCAAAGCCCAACCTCTAAATGGCCAAGGTTTTATAATCGAATGTAATTCAAAGGCAAGTATTTGTTGTATTACACCATATTTCTGACATTCTTGACACGCTTTTGTATATTCAATACAATTCTTAATTATTGTCGGCCAAAACACCCAATCACGTCGAAGTACCCATTTCATTCTCTCTCTAGCCTGATGCGCTCCACAAATGCCATTGTGAACCTCTCCAAGAGCAATCATTACTTTATACTTACTCAAACATCTCATAAGAATCTCTTCGACACCTTTTCTATACAACTCATCTCCTAAGATACAAAGTTCATTGTCTTTAATCTTATTTTTCAATCAACTTGAACATTTGGATTCTCTAAATACCTCGGAATTGGCTTTCTCCAATTATCATCGTTCCAATCCGTGATGACAAAAAGTTCACGTTCCTCGATAGGGACAAGAATTTACTTTACCTTTATCAATTTCTCTAACGTCTTAGGAAAAACTTTATACTTTGAAACAATTTGGGCCAACTCATTTGATTTTTCATTCTGAATCCTCAGAATATGTGTTAATATCACATTTCGAAATGACACCAATAATTTTCATGCCATCGATAAATATCTTTGCAATACTTCACTTGTAAATTTAAGTTCTTTCAAAAGTTGTTTTAACACTAATTGAGAATCTCTGAAAATCTAAATATCTTGTGCCTCTTTACTAATCAATATCTATAGTCCTAATATTAAAGCTTCACACTTAGCCACATTATTCAAACACAGATATTTTAACTCAGAGAAATTTCGATGAAATTTCATCTGGAGTTATAATCAAAATTCCGACACCAGCACCATTTTTGTATTTCGAACCATCAAAATATAGCTTCTAAGGTTCAACTTCAACAACACTTACTTCTTGATTTGTCCCCTGATCATGAAGATTATTTGGTTTATCAACCAAGAGATCTGTAATGACCTAACCTTTAATAGCCTTAGTAGGAACATATTATAGATCAAATTCAGTCAAAGCAAGCATCCACTTACCTATTCAATAACATAAAACTGAGTAGGACAACATATATTTGAAAAGATCAGTTTGTGCAATAACTTAAATATTCTTTGCAATCATGTAACACTTAAGCTTAGTACAAGCATATTAAAGTGACAAACATAAATTTTCTATAGAAAAATATCTTATCTTGATATTAGATACAACCCCGCTCAAATAATAAAATGCCTTTTCATTACCATTATCGTCATCTTGAGCAAGCATATACCTAATTGTATTCATTGAAGCTACAATATATAATTTTAACAGCTCATAAGGTTGAACCGTAGCCATAATTGGTGCATTAGATAGATAAGTTTTTATCGATTCGAAAGCTTTTTGATGCTCTTCAGTCCAAACATATTGTGAAGCATCTCTCGATTTCACCAAAGAAGAAAATATCCGGGTTTGACCAGATAAATTCAAAATAAATATTCGCAAAATATCCACTTTTCACAAAAAGGATTGGACCACATTCGTCGATTTTGGAGGTGGTAATTCCAAAATGGCTTTAGCTTTATTTTGGTCAATTGTAATTTCCTTTTTCTGAACCACAAAACCTAAAAAATTTTCAGTCGACACTCCAAAAGCACATTTTAAGAGATTCATTTTAAGCCTTTTCGATGCATTGTAGCAAAAGCCTTTCGTAGATTTTCAAGATGTTGATCAACGTCATTTGAATTAACCATCACATCATCGATATTAACCTCTATAAATTTTCCAATGTACTCATGGAAAATTGTATTCATTGCTTGTTAATATGTTGCCCCTGCATTCTTCAAAATGAAAGGCATCATAACCCACTCATAAGTACCCAAAGCACCAAGACATCAAAAAGTTGTTTCCGATATGTCATCCTTTGCAATAAAAATTTGATTATAATCAGAATACCCATTCATAAAACTCAATTTCATTACCAGCATCAGAATTGATCAACATATCTGTTATAGGCATAAAATACTCATCCTTAAAAATTGCATTATTTAAATCTCAAAAATCAATACATACACGCAACTTCCCATTTTTCTTTATTACAGGAACAATATTCGATACCCAGTCAATGTGTCGAGCAGTCTGGATAAACTTAGCCTTGATCAAGCATTCAATTTCTTCCTTTATCTTAAGGTTTATTCAAGGTGCAAAATGTCTTGGAGCTTTCTTCACAGGTTGAGAGAACAGATTTAGTGGTAATCGATATTATACCAAAGATCAATCAAGACCTGGCATCTCGACGTAATCCCAAGGAAAACAATCTTTGTATTCAATCAGGAGTTTAATCAATTTTATTCAAAATTACTCATTTATTTGTTTGCTAATATAAGTGGGTTTAACCTCTCCATTAACACCTAAGTTAATCTCCTCAAGCAAATCTTGAGATTTAAATCCTTTTTTAACATTATCATCAATGATCGAGGTCTTCTCAAAACCTAAAGGCTCGAGGTCATAAATGCAATCAAAAGAGAAATTTATTGAACCACATGAAGAAACACACACTTTATTAGAATTATTAGCCAAATCAATAGTCGAGTTAGTTACAAAGCAAAGATCTTAAGATACATCGACACAAGACTGGCTAACGATAATAGACCTAGGAATATAAATACATGCTACAGAACATAAATTACTCAGATTTGACTTTGGAAACTGAAACTGTGCTAGGAATAAATTACGTATTGCTGAATTTAAATCCCTATTTGACTCAATTTTATTAGAATAATCATCACTAGAAATAGAAGAACATGCTGCAGAATTAAAACTACTTAAATAATTTTTTAAAGAAAGTAAATAGCTCGGCACATTTTGATTATCAGCCATTGCAAAACACAATCGAACTATTTAGCAAAAAGGCAATTACTCCCACCCTGTAGGAGTGTAATCGAGCTTTGGATGTCAAAGCTTCATGTTCAGCCCCTCTGAAGTCAAAAAACATCCTTCATAGTTGTAATAGTTAAGCATCATATCGATATTAAAAGGTTTCATCTTGTAATTATACACTTTTAAATGGACATGCATTTGCTTAACATAAAGACTTTCATTTGCCTTTAACACTTTAGATTTTCCTTCATCAGTCCAAAGAATGATGCTTTGATGCCCAATTGAAGGTACAACCCCAACACCATGAATCCAATCTTGGCCTAGCAATGTATTATGACTCGCCTTTGAAGATACCACTACAAATACAGTGGTTAGAGATGACGAACCAACCTAATCTCGATGAGTAACTAAACCCTTTGCTGGCATCAAAACTCCACTGTAGTATGTTACCAAAATATTAGTAGGAATCAAATCATCAAAATATTTTCCAACCTTGTTTAACATTCTTTCCAGTAATAAACTAATTGTCGTTCCCCCATTGATCAAAATATTATTAACACATATGCCACTCATCGTAGCGCTAATATGGAATTGTCGAAGGTGTAACTTTTGCTTTTCTGTAGGCCTTTTGAAACAACCTACCTCTTCATTCTCACAAATGAAAGCAAAAGTCTCTTCATCTTCTAAATTATAATTCTCACTAGGATTTCCCTCATATTCTTCCAAATACTCTATAGTAATAATGGAGATTGTGCTAACCATCTCTTCATCACCTTTTTTAAAATATTCCTCATCGAGATCATCATCTTTTTTATTAGTTTTAATAGGCTCAGCTTTGACAGCTTTACCTTTACCATTTTTTGCTGCAGAAGGTATTTCCTTTGGATAAGTCTCCCCATCTGATAGAAAAACAACCCTTGTATGAACAGAAGGTGTTGCCCCTGTATCCACAGAAGTTGATGGCCTCTCAGATGCAATTTGTCGAAAGTATCTTCCACCTCGATTTTCTCTTGCTCTTCCTCGAGGATATGGGTAACGACCTTGATTGAATCCTCGATAGCCCCTTTGAGCTTGGCATTACTAATGCTCTTGAACTTCTCGATCATGAAACTCATGACAATTCTTAATCCATTGAATTCCAAGCACTTGAGAACGATTAATTGAAGGAGAGGAATTCTATTGAAGATTTCAAGAACTTTGACCTTCCTGACGCCGAGAAGGATGTCTCTCACGAACTTGCTATTCTTTATGAGCTAATTCTTTTTTCATCCTTTCCCTCTTGAAAATGGCTACGGCTTCAGCATTAAATACAATATTGTATTAAGGGCATATGGAAAGATCTCAATCCTTTAATTTCTGATGCATTAGAAGTTCTAACAGCCCCTCACCTACTCCAGGGTAGACTTGTCGAACATTCCCTTCATAATCCCCTAAGGCCGAATCAAACTTGAAGGATGTAAAACCAGCTAAGTTTATCCCTATCAAATAGGGTTCAACAAAATTTGCTTCAGCATCAAAAGGATAAGTATCAAACTTCATCTCTTTTTTCCTATCATCAAACTTCAATCGTCCTTCCATAATTACTTCTTGAATCAAGTCCCTGAAACAGACACAATTATTAGTTGAATGGCTAGTTGCTTGATGAAACTTACAATAAGGTTTTGCTTTCAAATATTTAATCAAAAGCAATATTTTGCCCTTTGGTGAAACCAATTCTTTATCTTTAAGAAACAAATCAAATATTTTCTCTGATTTTGAGATATTGAAACTATACTTTTTACTACTCTTATACTTCACATTATTGAACTTATCAACATTTGTGATTTTTTTAAGTGAAGAGCAAACATAAGGTTGCCCTTTCTTTAGTTCAACCAAATCGACTTCAGAAAATTCAAAATCAGGTTCTTCACTCGAAGATCCCATTTTGATACACAAAACTTTTTCTTTTCGAGTAAAAGACTTATTCTTAAACTTTTTCTCACTTTTGAAAACTTCTTTTTCTTTTAGAAGAATTTCTACCTGTCTAACTCTTTCAGCCAAGTGAGCCAAATCAGGTATATGTACATTAAGCAACTTTCGACTCGTGTAAAAGCCTAGACCCATAGTTGCTATCTAGCTCACTTTCAGGAAGAAAACATAACATCAACTTTGAGTGTTTTTAAATCAAATCATAAAGTCATCTCTTGATTCACCATCATCGTGCTTCAAAATGACCAAATCGGTGATTTTCATATTTAACTCTCATCTATAAAATTGAGCATGAAAAGTAGTTTCTAATTGTGCCTAAGTAATAATTGAGTTAGGTCTTAAGTTCGAAAACCAAGTAAAAACATTCTTCGTTAATAAAGAAGGAAAAAACTTCATTTTCAAATTCTCATCATTTGCTAAATTTTCTAACTCAATCATATATCGGGCAATATGCTCAGTGGTGGACTCACCAACTTTTTCTGCAAATTTTGTTACTAATTTAGGGTTCTTCACACCCTTTGGCACTTTTGCCATTTGCACGGCAGCAGGGAATGTGGAAATAAAATATGGTCAATTCATAAAACCCATATTAATACCAACCATATTAAGAATATCCTCGACAATCCTAGTTACTTGATAACATTTCCCTCGCTGATTAACATGAATTCTAACCAATACATTATCAGCATTTTGATCACATTGAACTACATGAGGAACATTCCTATCTAAATTTATATTGTCATTCATACGTCTTCTTGCAGTCCTTTCAATCTCATGATCAAAGTCTAGAAGGGGTTCTTTGTCCCGGTTCCTACTCATAAACAGACAGCAACCAAAGAAAAGTGAAAATCTCTACGTTAGAATGTAGAGAGTTCCTAGTGAGGTATCCTATATAAAGCGAAATAAGATAAAATAAACTGAATGAATAACACTAAAATTTTGAAAATCACACAGAAAAACATACCACTAAAATCAAAAATAATAAAAAGAAAAATGATCAGGAAAATAAAATAAAATTACTAAGGGGGACACCAAACTTAATTTCAGAAATTAAGGAAAACTTTAATTAAAATAGAGCTGAAATTTTTGAAAATTTAAAGAACAAAGCAAATAATAAAAAAAAATTCAAAAGCTGAAAATGCCTAATCTAAGCAATCAGACAACGGTTAGTTGTCAATTATAGTCAATCCTCGGCAACGGCGTCAAAAACTTGGTTACAGATTTTGAATACCTCAACTGAACCGGCAAGTGCACCAGGTCATACCAAGTAATACCTCAGGTGAGTGAGGGTCGATCCCACGAGGATTGATGGACTGAACAACAATGGTCGAATGACTCAATTAGTCAGGCATGCAGAAAGTGGTGTTTTGAGGGTTGTAAATCGCATTAAACAGAAATTCAAAGTTTAAGGAAGCAAACAGTGGAATTGGTGTGAAATATATTTGAGAAAATAGTTAAGGTCTCAGAGTTATTTATTCGTCCGGATTAAGTTATCTTACAAACTATTTCAATCATGCAAGATTCATTTCATGGCAAAGAGGTGAGTAACTAAACCCTAATTCTTTAGTGATTTAGTCTCCTCTAACCTAGTTAACCGCCAGTGTCTTGATCACTTAATTTTGATTAGAGGGTTAGGTTCAATTCTAGTTTATTGGCCACAAAAATCCTAATTACCCAGATATAAGAGGATTATATATCACGTATCCCGTTAAGTCTAAGTAATTAGCAATTTATGAGGAATTTACTTTCAAGCTAGTGTTCAAGTGAGATAACTCTTCCAGGAATCACAAGAACGCATGTAGAATAAGTGTTATTCTTCCAATCTACCCAGATTCATAAGATGAAGAACAAAAGTAATCCTTGAAACTGAATTAATACATTAATTAAAATAGAACAATAATAGTCTTAATCCATAGAAATAAATAGAGCTCCTAACCTTAACCAAGAAGGTTTAGTGGCTCATGACTTCAAGAGAAAACTAGGGTTTAGAAATTGTGAAAGTGCGGAAGAGAGAAGATCCCCCCGAAGGGCTGAATCTTTTCACTTTTATATCTAACCTAATTTGATTTGAAACTAAAATAAAAATAATAAATTCTAAACCTAAAAGATTTTGTTTGTAATTAAAAATAACTAAATTAAAATAACATAAAATAATTAAAAGCTAAATCCAACTAAAGATGTTCTTTTTATGAAGTGTGATTTGCATTGCTGGCGCTAAACGTCAGATTCGGTGTTTAGTACCCTAGGGGGTAGAAACGCTTCTATCCATTCTGGCTTGCTGGTGCTAAATACCAAGGTTTGGCATTTAGCGCCCTAGTGGGTAGAGAGCTCTCTCGCGCTTCTGAGCTGCTGGCGCTAAATGCCCAGGTCCGCGTTTAGCGCCAGCTTGGCTGCTTCCAACTCTTCTCTTTTCTTGCATACTAACTCTGCCAAACTAATGTAAACTTTATTTGAAATAATTAAAATACTAAAGCAACTCAAAGTAGCATTCAAAGAGGTTTTAAACACTAAAATTTAATTAAAACTCACTTAATTTGTATCTAAAATAAATAGAAAATATAGATAAAATGATCACGCATCAGTAATCACATTGATATGCTGGTATGTACGAGAACCTTGCATCCACGTGTGGTGTTGATACTAGCCATTAGAATCAGATGTAAGGATTAACCTTGACAATAAAAAAAGGTTTTATAACAGAGTAAGAGTACCACACGTCATCCTTCCTCATAAGAGAAAATTGTACTTAATTTTATTTAGGTTGCCTGTCTTCCTTGGGATCCCAGTAAATCTCTCACCAATGAATTTACCAACGGCAACTCCTCCAACCAAATCGTCGGAGTTGAGTTCGATACCGTCTAGAAGGACTTTGACCCTAACGACAACCACATTGGACTTGATAATAATGGCGTCATCTCCAAAATTACTATTCTTCTTTCCAAGTTTGTTTTTGAGTTGGCTCCAAGTAATGTACAATGGTGTAAAGAAGGAAATCAAGGTATACATGGGAGAGAATTTAGATAGTGTGAAAAGTTCGATTGAGAAGAAACTAATTGAAAATGGTATTGAGCTCGCATCGCAGTAATTAAATTAGGATTCACCATGAAGATATTAAATAATGGAAAAATAAATTTTCAAGTTGTCAATTGAATTTAAAAAATTAATAATTTCAGGTAACGCATTGGGTTAACACAATTTTCTATCTCGGCAATCCAGCAAGCCAATTCAGCATTTTCCATTAAAAGTAAGGTCACCATCTTACCTTTCATTATTTTTGTCAAATTTTAAAATCTTCTAGGTTTTTTCTTTCAAGTCTTTTAAGAGTATTTTTGTCATTACAAGAATACCAATTTAATAGTTAATTCAATTGGACATAATTGTACTTGTATACTTGTACACATACGGCAAAGTAAATTATAATACTCCAAAAAAAAAATATAGAGTACAATACTTAAAAAATATATTAAAATTGTTTGGTATATACTAAAAATTTATTATTAAATC
>NC_029786.2:23106908-23120482 GCF_000816755.2 Arachis ipaensis | reverse complement strand
CTATGAAATAAAAAATTTAATAATATCTAAGGTTCTTGCCATAAATATTAAATATATTATCAAATTAGAGAAAGAAAATAATATATAATGTTGTCAATAGCATTAACTCTATATGGACTTAGTCCTAGTCATGTGGTTTGTAAAAGACCCATAGTATCAAGAGATACATAGGGTTAAAAGCTCGTTGTTAGCCAAGGCGACCAAGACCAAAAAGTACATCCAAGGCCAATTGGGAGATGTTAGGGATGGGCGATGATAGTCAGCTTGCATAATTCAAGGTCGTCCAACAATTGATCAGGATCTTGCTAGGGGTCCGTCAATTGTCTATGTTGGCCGAGGTTAGTTGGTAGTAGATTGGGTAGGTTGGCAAGGTCATTTGTCAAGCAGTGATTGGAGATCGATAGCCGGTAGGTCGACGTAGGTCATAGGGTGTGGGTCTCTCAGTCAGTTGACGACTGAGTATGTGATTTGGGATAGGTCAGTGATAGGTCGGCAGGTCAGCGGTGAATCGACAAGTTACAGTAGGTCAATAAGCGAGAATTAGATAGCAGTCAATCGATCAGTCGTGATTGGTAGTTGGTTGATCGGGCTAGGTAGTCAGTCGACTGGGAATTGATTGGGTAGGTCGACGAGTGGTCATTAGTTGACATGCGAGATAAATATGCAGTAAGTAGCTCCTTTGGTATCATCAAGCAGACGACAGGTAGGTCGGGGTTAGGAGGTGGTCAGTTGATCGGTTAGCGGGTGTCGATCATTAGATGGTCTATGGTCAGTCAAGCGACCGGCTTGTTAGTTAGTCAAGTCGTCACCGATCAAACATAATAAGTTGTGCGATTGTCGCTTGGTCAATTGGTTTGGGTCCTTTGTGGGCATTTGGACAGTAAAATGTCTAACATAAGTCAAAGGGTGGTAGGTTGGTAGATTGGCGGTCAGTCCATCGACATAGTTCTGTCGACAGGCGGTCAGCAGGCAATATCAATATATTGGTCGATTGGTTAGTGGTGTCAATGATTTGATGGTCTTTGACCAGTTAGGCAAGCAGTTGGTTGGTTTGTCGAGATCGTTAGCGATCGAACAAAATTAGTTGTCTGACTGTCGCTTGATCGGAGTTAATCATCTAGTTTAGGTCTTTTCTTGGGCAATCAATCTGTCAGATGGCCAATGTTAGTCACAACGTTAACTTTTATTATGTGTTAGACTTACTAATTAATTAATACCTAGTTAATCATTCACTTCTGAAATCTAGTTAGGGCTTTATTTGGTTTATGAAAATATTTAAAAATTCATTATGTGTAAAATTTTTCACTATAAGTAAATAATACGTAGTTGTTTTAGTTTTTGTATTGTTAAGCACTAGAAAAGAAATCACCAACCAATTATTTCACTTATTGACAGAAATTCTGTTAGCAAAGTTTCAACTGCTGCTAAAATGAGCCAAAAGTTACTAAGGACTTAACTTGTCATTTCAGTCACTTGTGTAAAATCCGGTGAACAATAATTAAATAAGTAATTAATTAAATATGGAAAAAAAGGGTTGGAAAATTTAGCAATCTTAATTTGAGAATTTAAAGATGATATTTGGATTCAGAGAATTTTTCCGTGTCAGAAAACATAGTTTTTGGCGTAAAAACGCGCACTGAAAATTTGACTGGCAGTACCGGCTTAGATCTGTCCGGTACTATGGTTGAAAAAATTAATTATAAGTAAAGAAGGTTAAAAAGTTAAAAATTATGATTTAGAAAGTAAAAATATTTAAAACATAAATTAAAATGCTAATCTTAAAGGTTTTGGCCCAAACGGGCCAGATAAGTTAACTGGGCCCAAGCCCAACATATATTAGCCCTTACTAATGGCCATTTAGCACCAACACCCATTCATTTAGTGCTTTGTGCTGAAATTGAGAAGAAAGGAAAGAAGAGAGAAAACCCTAGCTCACCAACATTCAATCCACCAAAACTTTCTCTCCGGAGCTCCGATTGCCGCATCCTTTGTGGTCACGCGAAGCCTATCTCATCCTCTACAATTTTATCTAAAAATATTGATAAGAATTTCGAATTCTTTGACCCCATTTTTGTAGTATATATTGAATTCAAATTTGAGCTTTGGGTATTGAGAAATCTTATGATTTTGATGGTTTAGGGGTACTCAAGAACGAGCTCTAGCTGAGTTTCATCATATATTCTAGTGGACAAGAGGTAAGAACCACTTCTCTTGTGTTTATGGTATTTTATGAAACCCTAGTGTATTGAGAATTGTGTATATTATGTGAAAATAGTATAGAGTGGTGTTAGAGGCATTAGATTGCTCATTGGTGAAGCTTGGAGCTAAAGCTTGGTGGAAATTCACAAGTGAGAAACTTGATTTTGATTTTTAAAAGGTACAGTTTAAGTTTCATTTAAATACCATGTAATGTGATATGAAATCCTAGGCTAGATGCCCCTAGGATTAAGTTTGAATTATGTATTTGGATGGAATAGATACGTGTAGTTGATGTCTTGTGAAAATTAATGATTTGGATAGTGATTGTGTATTTGTGAATTATGTTTTAAATTGATAAATGTTGGGCCAAAGACCGTGCATTTGGGCCGGAGGTCGGAAAAGGTAAGATTTGGTAAGTTAAGATTGAAATGTATGTTGACCTTGAGATTGAAAGGGTAAGATTGGAATTGAGTATGAGGAATTGGGTTATAATTGTTAGAATAGTGAAATTTGAGGACTTGAGGTGCGAGATTGATGAATTTGAGTTAAAATGTGTGAATGAAGTAGGTTTCAGTTTGGTTGGTTGTGAATGTGTGAGATTGAGTGTTTTGGGGTCATTTTATTGAGTAAAAATTGTTTTGGCTTGTGAACTTTTGGAAAAGTTGGTAAATTCTATTTTTGGTTAAAATTGATTTTTTGCCAACTTTGGCAGGCTGTAACTCGGTCCTCGGAGTTGGGAACTTTTAAATTTTTTATTTTTGTGAAAATTTATTTATCGATCTTTCCAACGGTTCAAGAATGGTTGAAAAATAAATTTTGTGGAAAAAGATATGAAGGTTTGAAATTTAGGCTGAAAAATTGGTTTCTGCAGCATATCAGCTTTTTTGAAAGTCTGATATGCCATGCGTACGTGGACAACATCGTGCGTACGCAGGAGTTGGTCACTGCCAATGCTCATGCGTAGACGAACATGGGTTGCGTACACCACTTTGTCACGTTTACGCTCATGCGTACGCGACGCAAGTCATGCATACGCGAGCGAGCTTCACTGCCCAAACTTTCCGCGTACGCGAACATGTGCATGCGTACGTGACCACTCCTTTTTTTTTCGAAAAGTGAATTTTTAAGCTTTCAACCATTCCTCGAGCCTTCTAAAGCTTTATAAATCCCGATAAGAGTCTAGAGCCAGTGTATGTAAGGATTGATGAGTTAGAAATGAGAGCTAAAGAGATGAGTTGGTGAAGTGAGAGGAAAATGAACAAAATGTGAAGTGATGTATAATTAGGATGATTGTGATGATGAGTGATAATTGATTATGATGATGAAGGATGATGAAGAATGAGTTTAATTACTATTGAACATGAATTGAGATGAAATTGAAGGAGAGATTGATAATGAGATGGATAATGAAATTTGATAATGAAATTGATATTGAAAATGATTCTGATTGAGATATACCTACATGGATAGATGCAGTGGCGATGTTCCACTTGCTCCGGGTTATGGTTTGAGTCTCCCGAGGTAGATACAGTGGTTCGCCCCCACTTGCTCCTGGTCGAGAATGACATGTGATATGAGAATTTATCTGAGTCACGAATTTTCCTAGGTAGATGCAATGGGTCAGCTCTACTTGCTCCAGGTTGAGATTTGAGATTCTGTTGACTCTTCAACACAAGTTGTGACAAGGAACTTTAACTCCCCAGATTTTCCAATAAGATGAGAATTGATTGATGAATGATTATATATATATGCATGGACTCTTGGAGATGCGTGCCTAGGGACTGTCCAGGGTTTGCTATTAGACATGTCGGGTTGGTTATATAATCGACAGATGAGACTCATCAGCCATAAGGCAGGCATACATCATTTGTATATGTTTGATTTGTTTAGGTTTGCTTAATTGTATTTGGTTTGCCTAATTGTATATGCTACATGATTATATGCTAATTGATTTACTTGAATATACTTATGTATTACTTGTTTGCATTGCTTGTGTTTGCTCATCTGAGAGGTCCCTCATGCTAGCGTTGGTTGACGCTGAAGGCTGGTTCTATTCTGTTGGAGAGTTGTGTAAAGGTGGAAAAGGTTGACTTAGATTTAGACTCCCTTATGATAGTTGCCAAATTATGAATTAGAGAGTACTTAGGATGGATATGATGATGTATGGAGTATAAGATTGCTTAGTGAGTTCCTGTTACTTTATTCAGTATCTATTTGGCACTTTTACCGTACTAAAAATCCATGGATTGGGAGTTCTCATTTCGTATATATCTCTTGTTTTACAAAAGCAGGTCCTAGTGCTCAACAGTGAGCTGTGATTCATCTGGAAAATGGCGAAGTATACTGGACTCCTGTTTTACTTTTGTTTAGATCTCTCCTTACTTATTTTGAAAAACTTATATGTATGTAATTTTATTTTGAAAACTCGCCTACAGAGGCGTTGATGTATATTTGGGAGAGATAGAAAATGTTGTTGTCAAACTGATATTTTATTATTGTAACCCTAGCCGGCCTAAACTTATATTTATATTTATATATATCTTGTCTTTATTCTATTTCTACCTTTAGTGTCTTATTTTACCTTTTCGCCTTCCGAACACACTTTATCTTCTTTTCATCGATACGTGAGTGTTTTCAATCACGTTTTTTTTTTACTCTTTTCAGACTTCTTGGTTAATAATAAATCCTTCTAATTATATATGTATTATGAATTCACCTTGAGTCCTACCACCTTATTATCATTGACTTATGACTCGAGTATAAGGATTTGAATATTATGTATTACAACTTGCAAATAATTTGGCATGTTCATTTTTTTTATCCCCTTTAGTTTTCGATGGATTAGTTGTTAAAATTTATTGGTATATCATTGTTGGATATAAACTTTTGGAAAAATCTGATGATTTTTCATGTGTTTCTTGTTGTAAAATGAGCCAAAGCTTATACATTGATAAAATTTTATATGCCAAAACCTTAATTTTTTGAGTAGAAGACAAATAAATATCAGATTTTTTAAAAATTAGTTACATGTATCCTTCTGCTGAGTAAGTAGGGGTGACAGTGGGGCAGGTTGTAACACCCTAACTTTCAGCACGTCATAATCGTACCAAAAGTGAGGTGTTACTGACATGTTTTCCGTATTTACTATTTAATACTGAGCCTTTAATTCGATTTCGTGTTTCAATTTTTAAGAAAAAGCCAAAAAGTTTTGTTTCTATTAATTAAAATCATATATCAAAAATCTCCAAGCAATATTAGTCACATAGTTAGTAAGAATAATAAATATCATACAAAAGAATTCAAATGAAACTCAAATACAACTCCTATCCCTCTGTATAAAATAAAATCTTAACTAACAAAGGCGAGGAAATTCTAGGAAAGCGACTCAACACATAAACTTAACTCAAATAAGACTAATAATCACCCGCAGCTTCAAACTGAGTCTTCGAACCTGTGTCACTAAAAGGGTGGAAGATTTTGGGGTGAGAACAAACCACGCATTCTCAGTAGGGAATGGGAATGACGTAAGGGTAATGAAATAAAATGCAAATAATTAACTTTACTCAATAAAACTATATTTTTATCAAACCTTTTGAAAATAATTTTTACTATTACTTTATATAATTAATTACCTTCTTTAAATTTCTGAACTTAAAGACAAATCTCAATCACAACCTCAGTTCTCAGCCACCTCAATACACAAACTAATGGCACAGGAAACAGATCAACATACAAACAAATAGCAATAAGACAAACAGCACAATCACAAAGGGACAAGATAAGCAAACGCAATCAAATGCAAATGTGAAAACAATGATGATGCATGTCTAGTCCTGTCGCAGGTAATGAGCTCATTTGTCGGTTTCGACCCGCACCGGACACAATCCGACTCGCAAGTCAGATAAGGCATTCCAGCGGCATAACCTCTGCAAGTTTCTACTTCTTGCAGGCACTGATTCTCCAGCTGAAGCATGTGCCACTTTCTCATAGAAGCGAGTCCATACACACGGGCATCTCCGCACAATCATTCACACATAAAGCCCACAGCCTTCAGTGAGCGTTACGTATCGCCGTCGTCACTGAGTCGTCTCTATTGTGTCAAGTGAGCGTTACGTATCGTTATCCTCACTAGACACTTGGCACTAAGGCCCAACAACATTCAATATCTTTTTCGTCACTGCTCTCTGCTCTTCTATGACAGAGGTCCCTTTACTTAATAAACCGGATTCAAGTCATTTTTATTTAAAACCAATACCTCTCTTTATAACCATTCTAAACCTCCGAAACCACTTTACTTACAACAAGTTCTTCTTCCATACAAAAACCAGTTCTTTCTTAACCATGATTTTCCAACCCAACTTCAAAACCATTTTAGATTTAAACCTCTTTAAAGGAATCATTTATTAAATAAATCTCAGGACAGGGTCTCGAGATTTTAGAGAGGACGACAATCAAACTCAAAACATAAAATCTTTCTTAATAAATCAAACCCAACGTAAATCTTTTCTTAATAAATCAAAAGCCAAATAATACAATTTCTCAAGTCCAACCTTTTTCTAAATATTTCAAACAAAGTGTTAAGTTTCATAATAAAATTTCGACAGCATCTCCCCTAAAACTCGGACTTTACCACCCTTTTCGAGTCCCAACCGAACCATTCTCAACCTCTTTTCAAACATTTCTAAAATCAGAAATCATTTTCAAATCTCAGTTCAATACCAACAAATCAAACCGACTTTCCAACTCAACAATTAGAATTCTCAGCATTCCTAAACAATCAAGAAATCAAATACATATTCATCACATTCAGTCACAAATGCAATTCAAAATTATCATTCAGTCATTCCAAACAATCATAAATTATTTGCAAATATCCACTAGACTTTCATGGTATTCATAAATTAAAACAGTTAATTTCAACATGAAATCCCCTACCTTCATATAAAATCAGAATCAACGAAAATTTTGGAGAAGCTTTCTGACCGAGTTGCTGAAAAAGAAAACGTCAGAAGTCGTCTGTGCCTCCTAAAACTCCAATTGGCCGAACTCAAGGAGAAGAGGAGCTACGTCACCGTCAACTTCTACCGAACAAAAGTATTACCAACGTATAGAGGAGGAGCGAGGATACGAATACTTTTACCAGATTAGATTTTTTATTGGAGTTACGGATCGCAAAAAATCGAAGCCAGAAGTTCTTGGTGGGGTCACGGTTTCTTTCCATGCAACTTCGATCTCTCACTCTCACCGTTAGTAAAAGTAAAAATGGAACCAAAGGAAGCTGAATGATGATGATTAAATGTGATAAAAAGGATTAGGTGTCTTAGCTTTTCATATATATATATACACATATGTACATTGCCTTCACACCACGTTCATATATATGCATATATACATACACGTATGGTTATTCATATATGAATGATTATGATTAATGCAATAAAAATGTGATGCACGGTAAGCTATATGTAAACCCCGGTTAAATTAGTAGATAATTAGTCAATAAATTAGTTTTTAATAAGGAGGATTAGAAATGTGAATATTATATTAAAGTAGGGTAGAGCTCATCGAAACGAGAATTTTGACACTAATTTCAAAGAAAACGGTCCAAAATTAGACCGAAAAGACCGAACCGATTGAACCGGATCCAAACCAGACTGTCAGTCCAACCAGAGCAGCCCTTTTAAGTGAACCCAAGCCCTTTGTCCCCTTCATTCCAACAGAAACGAAGTTTTCAGCTTCCAGGGGAGGGAAGAACAAAAACTTCACCGAAACCCTTACGTTACTTTCCAAATTCCATAACTTCTCCGTCCGAGTTCCGATTGCCGCACCGTTTGTGGCCACGCGTTCACCGCGTCGAGCTCTACATTTCTACTGGAATAATTGTACTGGTAACTTGTTTAATCACTCTCATCCCTCTTTTCCCTCAATTTTCAAATTTTTTAATGGAAAGGTTGAATTTCTTTTATTTCTGATGTTTTAGGATCCAATTAGCTTGAGAAAAATGTTCACTCTTACTTATGTGAAGCTTGGGTAAGGTGAGGATATGATAATTCTATTTTATTTTCATTAAATTTGAGCTTTGAGTATTAAATTGGATATATATGTGTTATGAATGTGTGTTAGGTTGTGAATAAATAATTGGAGCTTGAAATTGTGAATACTGGAACTTGGAGGAAGCTGATTAGTTGATTTTTGAGGGACTGCCTTGGTTTTAAATAATTTGCTTTGGTCGTTACGTGAAAATCAGCCAAGGTATGGTTTAGGTTTCTTGCATTTAATATATAATGTTCTGTGAAAACTTAGGCTAGATGACCATAGGATAAGTTGGAATGCAGGTGTATGTTTAATGTTTAGTAATTTGTCGATGAATATATTTGGTTGAAGTTTATTGGATAATTAGTTATTAATTTTGGATGGTGAATGTTGTTATGTTAATTTGGAGAGAATTATGGTTGAATGTTATTGTTGATGAATATGGTTGGTTTGATGCTTGTTGATTAACTAATGATTTGGTGAATTATTGATTTGAGGTATAACTATTGTGGAGGTTGTTGTGATAATGAGGTATTTTGTGTTAGAAGTCTAGGATTAGTGAACTATGATCCTTAGTTGTTAAAAAAATAAACTAATGTATGAGAAATGAACAAATATAACACCATAATCAAATTCAAATCTCCTTTACCATTTTCTAATTTTTAAAGTTCTAAAATGGTTTTAAATTGCGATCAACATCAATTGCGACAGAGATATTCAGCATTCGCTATAACAACTCTACTTCTATCTGCCACAAAATTTTCACACCCACAATAGTAATTTACAGAAACAAACTCTTCGAAAACATATATATCCTACTAAATTAGATGATATAAATCTCCCATTAGTTTTTATGAACTCCGCATAACGCATTTAGTACTCAGGATAGTTGGCACACACAATCAGATATCTTCTATAGAGTTTCACAATCTATGAAAGTTATAGAAATTGGCAGATTTTTTAGCCATTAGTTTTCAGCAATAAATAAATAATTAAAATGAGAAATATTGAATATCAACTTCAACAAAAATGTCTTAACGGTTGAAGTTTATACTAGATTATTTCTGAAAAAAAAAATATAAATCATCACAATAAAAGACATAAAAATATGCATATGAACAAATTAAAACCTTTCAAAAAATTACACATTTTTCAGCAACAACAAAAACATAGATTAGTAAAAAAAGATTAAAATTGAAGATTGAAAATTAAAATAAAGAAGCTCACTGAGAAGCAATGGAGATGCGTAGTGGATTGTATAAGAAGAGTCTGGGAGGTGTGTAGCTTCTGGTTACTGAAGAGCTTCTAGTCACGCTGGCGAACGAAGTAGAAGGGAGGGGGTCATGCTAGCGACGCGTGACGAACTGCGGTGAAGTGCAACTAGCAAGCGTGATGAACAATGGCGAAGCTAGGTGAACGATGAAGCAGCAAGGACGAGGTGATGCATCGATGCCGGTGAATCACGTGCGGCTAAGAGGAGATGAGGTTGGCAGTGAGCGCCACACAGTGGCTAAAAGGGGTTAGAGCGCGACACAGTGGCAGTGAGGCAGCGTGATAGAAGGAGGAGGAGGAGGAGGAGGAGGAGATTAGAGGTAGAGGGATGAAAGCATGGAACCATCAGATTTAGCCATGGAAGCTTCATATTCAGGAAGAAGAAGTGAAAGAGAAGAGCGACGACTGAGAGAACAAGAGGCAATAACACACTAACACAAACCCTAATCTTCTCACAATATATATGCATATATTTAAATTATATATTTTATTTATTTTATTTATATACATCGGGGCGGATACACCCTAAACTCGACCCATCCCGTCTCGATAAGAACTCTGCTTCAGTCAGATTCCGTCCCGTATCGGGTCGAATAATTACCCGTGCGTCCTAATCGAATAGGAGCGGGACAGGTACTTGCGAGTTCGAATACCGCTGCCAACCATATGAGTAAGAGAAGAATTATGTGTCTCAATAAAAATAAATAAATATTTATTTGTCTCATTTTTCAATAGTCAAAACTTATAAATATTAAATTTTGGTTAAAATTGCAGATGTCCATACAAAAATAGTAAGAAATTTATTTGTTAGTTTTTCTAATATTTTTCCATATAGTAATAGAAGAGTTTTAAATATAAAAAAATATTAGTGTTTCAATAATTTTATTTATTTATCTCAATCATACAACATATACATAGTTAAAATCAATAACTAAAATTACCGGAACACTAATATTTTTAACACACTTGATTTTTTTTTATACTATATATATTGAATTTTTAGGCACCCAAATTGAGGCTCTAGTGTGTGAAAGATTTAAGACAGGGATCAGTACGATATGGAAGACCACTTCGAGCTCCAAGAGCTTTACAATTGGTGGCTGCCTGAAATTTCCATCAAAATAAAAATGAAAATTATTAATTTGGCTCTTCTAAAGTGCTAGATATACTTTAAAGAGAAAAAGAAAAGTAATTCATCCCAATCATCATTAAATGCTAATAACTTATGATATAATAAGCTATAAATTAAACATCTGTATTTATATATGTGTAATTTTCTCATCAACATTTATACCTTTAAATATAGAAAATTGATAATGCTATTTTTATAATCAATAATACCAATCTCTCTTAATGTTATTTATATTATAAAAAGAAAATGACATTATCAATATAAGAATGTCATTATCTCCCTTAAATTAAATCTAATACCATTTTATGTTCATTTATATGATTAACTACTTACCACATAAGAGGCAAATGTCAACATTATCTGTGGCGAAAAGTTGGCACATATTGCTGAAAACAAAAACATAACATTTTAAAATTTTACAATTGTATCGTACACAAATTTGTGCGATATATTTTTAATTAATTAAGCAATATGTAAAGACTAGAAGTAATGAAAATTGAATGGCAAATAATGTACTAAATTCATGATACATTAGCCTTATAATATTCAATTAAAAAATAATTCCATGTATAACCAAAATTATAATGAGAACACTTTTTTCCTATGAAGAAAATATCAATTTTTGTTAATTTTTATTCTATTTTTGTATCTCAAGAATTTTAAAAATAATTCAATGTTATCAGTTACTATTAACTCTATACGAGATACTAATGAAGGTACTGGATTTATGCACAATAATAATTTCTATATAAAGCAAACTCTTATAATATATATTACCGTGGTGAAGAAATTGAAAAATAGTTAAAATCTAATAGAATTAAAAACAGAAAAATAAAGAAAAATTAACTCACAAAAGATTCAAGATCAGATATTATGGTATTCTTCCCCACTCCATATTATCAAATTTCTATATCTATATAAAACTATGTTTTTTCCACTAAATTGCAAAAAATAGAGTTAAAAAAAATACATCATCCATTAGTATGTTTTTGACCGTATATAAAGTGAGGATAACATTGAGGTATTTAATAAAATATTTGAAAAATAAAATGGTTAAGAATAGTATTAATATTTATAAAAGATGTTACCATATAAAATAGCTCCAACAAATGCATCTCCAGCACCAGTTGTGTCAATAAGCTTTGATGGTGGAATCTTTTCAGCTGTTCCAATATATAACCTCCCACACATACATCCCTCTCCTTTTGTTCTAAACCTCATCATAGACTGGTGGCAGAGGATTAATTTAAAAAAAAAAAGAAAAAAATAATTATCGACCTAAGTAGAATATTATCCTAAATTTTAACTAAAACTATTATTATTCAATTGTTTCTCACACATAAACTAATCAATATTACTACAAAAATTCCGATAGATAGCAACAGTTTTTAAACTAGATAGTGACAATTTGTGAGCCGCTCTAAAATAAGGTGTGGCTAAACTATTAGTGATAGTTTTTTCTAACCACTTAAATAACCGCTACAAATAAGCATTTAGCAGCGGATATACTTTACCGCAAAATATGAACATAATAAAAATATGAGAAAATAATAAAAATCAACCAACAATTAACTAACATGAATTTTAGATGTATAATTTTTAAATTATAAATGCTTTTTTAATTTTCAAATGTACAAAATTTTGTTTGATTGATTTTTGTTATTTTACTTGCAGGGCCTTTTTTCAGCAGCAAAAGATAAATTACTACTAGGAAAAAAAATCTTAATCAAATTAAAAATGTACCATAATTAAGTTAATATTATTACCGAAGCTATACAAGTAGGCATAGTTATGGTATCATCCTCTCTCTTTGATAATGACTCAAATGTGCTATCAATATCCATTTCTTCTAATGAAGAAATATCTGCATATATAGCCACTTATTTTCAGTATAGAAATCATAAAAATAATTAGATGCATAGAAAATATTGCTAATGAACTAGAAGCTACAATTTGTGCTTAATTAATCTTCTATTCTATCATATGAATTAAACTAGACAAAATTCAAAACTTAATCAAAAGGGGAAAGAAAAAGATGTATTTTCACCATCCACGCATCGCTCAAGCATTATGCAACCATCTTTTCCCAATGTTACAATCACAAATTTGAGTTTTGGTAGCCTTAACATAATTGAAACTAGTGCTTTTGAGATAGTTGATGCCTCTGTCCAAGCCTGTCAAATATGATGAATAAAAAAAAAAACTATGTTATTATATTATTAGCAAATAAATAATTAATTCATATTAACTAATGAGAAAATAGTTTTGTGAATGGGGAAAAGGTACCCTAATTTTCACCAAAAGTAAACTAATGTTATTTCAAAATAGTCAAATTAAATTTACAATTATAATCAAAATACAAATAAAATTACAAAAACACATTGGTGACTAACTTTTTTGTTTTCTTGAAAATTTTAATTATTTGTTGTGAAAATTTGGTTATTATGTTACAAAAAGTTTAATTATTTTAGTGATTAATTATTGTATATATCTGCTTCCAAAATATGTAAAACACATATAATAAATATACATGAATTTAAAATAGCTTATTTGATGGTAGATTTTTAGTATTAATAGAATGTTTGTCATATTCTTTTCAAGTTCTCTGTTTTAGCTAGAAACCAAAGTTGAAACTATTATAAAACTCACAAGCAATAATATAAGCTAAGCTACTTCATGATATTATATTTTGCTTAATTACCTGTGGAAAATTTTCTGAGCATATAATATAATCGGTCAATCTTAGGAGATTATCCAATCCTACCCTTGGTTTTTCAGCATCAACTAAAATAGGTATATTCTGTTGAAATGCCTGTATAATGGTCAAATATAATCAAATAATTTTAAGATTTATTGAATGATTCGCTTGATCATTTTAAAATATCATCATAATAATTAACTTTTAACCATATTAAATATACATTAAAAATCAGCACCA
>NC_029786.2:23104665-23106752 GCF_000816755.2 Arachis ipaensis | reverse complement strand
TGAACAATTTGATTATTTTAAAAATTGATTATTCTACTTAAAAAATATATATATAGTATACATAAATCTATACAAATATATGATTATTGATTTATAATGTTTAAATAACAAATTTTGTTTAATTTAATTGAATATCTTGTTATTCCACTTTCTAATGTTGGGTGTATCCTTTTGTTTTAGATACCTAAAGCTTTTATATACCTACACATACATATTAAATCACATACATTGTTTCAATTTAACTCTTTATAAAAAAAATAATTTTTATCGATCCAATCGTTAAATATAATTACTTACTATAAATATCATTTGTACTAAATTTTGTAAAAATTAAACATCAATAAGATTCTGTTCTAAAAACTCATTCATATTTCGGGTTAATGGTTAAATTGGTTCTGGAAGGATTGTCCAATCATAATTTTTATCCCCAAATAATTCTTTTAATTAAATTAGTCCCTAAAAATTTAAAATCAATCGCGTTTGTCTTCCCTCAAATGTTTAATCCGTTCCGTTAACGATTTTCCACGTGTAGTGTTAAGTAATAACTCAGTGATAAAACGATGCCGTTTTAATTACAGCTCCACCCTGAAATTACTCACTCACTCTTCTCTTCTCCTTTCACTTAAAATAAACGAAACACAGAAAATACTAACAGGCTCCAATCGTTGGAAGGGTAGAGGAAGCAATCATCAACGACACATAACAGATTGTGACTACGCTTATTCCTCTCGATCTCTAGGGCACCGTTGTACGGCCGCGGGTCTTCTCCTTTCACTCAAGGGTAACGAAAAGTCACTTAATAGAAAGAGAAGACAAAGAAGCTCTGATCATTGGAATGGTGGAGGAAGCAATCATCGGTGACGCTATACAGAATGCGAATGCTCCTCTTTGTCTGGGTTTCTAGGGTCTTACTGCGCCGTCGTGGTAGGCGCTGTCTCTAGGTGAGAGGTACGAATCCTTCTACGTCGATTTTTCTTTCCTTTTTTCTGGTTTTTTCTTTCTAGTCTGAATGTGTAGTTGCTGGGGTTAGGGTTGAATGTTGGTTGGTTTCGGGTGAGGATTTTTGTGCCGGGATAGTTGTTGCTAGGGTTTTACAAGGTTTCGCCGGTTATTGCTTCCACGGCCATTCCAGTGATCGAAACAGCTTTATCTTCTCACTCTATTTTGGGTGACTTTTTGTTAGTTTTTGGAGAAAGGAGAACAGTGGTAGAATAATGGAAGAATTACCTCAGTAATAGCATAAAACAATGCTGAGTTATTCAAAACACACTAATGATATAGAACGGCGTCGTTTTGTCACTACTCAGTTGTCATTTAACGTTCTACGTGGACACCTAGTGACGAAAACTGTTAGCCCAGAAACGGAAGGACAAACGAGATTAATGTTAAATCTTTTGGGAACTAATTTGATTAAAAAAATCATTCGAAGATAAAAATGACGATTGACCTATCTTTCGGAGACTAATTTGACCATTAACCCTTCATATTTCATATACATTTTAAACTTTTATACTATTGTTAATTTGATATATAGAAAGGTATATCAATTATTTTAATCAAAGAGGCTTTACACAAAATAAATTACATCGATAAAACAATTATTCAACGGTGTAATATAATAGTAAGGTTATTTAAAAAAATAGTAAGGTTATTTACACATTACATATTTTGTTAAGAGTTAGTGATTCACAAATTAAATAGGTAATATAATAATAGTAAATTATCATCACTAATCTAGTGAGTAAAATTTTCCGTGAGCTGAAAACATTTCATGATTCAACTTAATTATGTAACTTATTAATTACCTCTTGAGCAATGACAATAGCGGTGTCAAGCATCCTTCCATCAAAATAAACCACTTTTGATCCAGCCAATATAGATACCAAGTTAGTACTATGAAGATCTTCTGGTTTCATTGGAGGATATTCTCCTGGATTGAATATACAAGTTCGTGTCTTCCTGAATGCATAAAATACTATCATTAATTAATATAATTAGCCAATAATTTACACTCTTTAATAATTTTATATAATGATAATAATTTAAAGTTACTCACAGAAATTGTCAAAGATAAAATCTTCAGATGA
>NC_029786.2:23098598-23104619 GCF_000816755.2 Arachis ipaensis | reverse complement strand
AGTTCAAGAAATTTATATTAAATAAATTAAATATCATTATTCATGTTTCAAAATTCATTTGAGTGAAAATATTTGTGGAAAGAACTAAAGTTGAGAGAACTAATAACATGTTTAAGAATAATATTTAAAAGTTTAACTTTACAAATTATGGAGAATAAATAAAATTAACCACAAATTTATAAGTCCAAATTATTTCTTTTATAAGATTAGTTATAGATTAAGTAAAAAATATAATGACGAGATAGATGTCATTGAGAATTTATCGAATAAGGTACTTTTGTACTGTTGAGTTTTTTCTTTCAGTACGAGAAGTGGAATAGAAAGATGAGAGAGAAAAGAGAAAAATAGAGAGAAAACCAAAGAGAAAGTGAGGGATTTGAACGAGAAAAGTGACAAATTGTGACTAGGAGAAGACTTAAAATCTATTGGAGATCAAACCAACCAATCACACATCACAGTTTACTACCTCAGAGGCTCTCACAAATAATGATAAGAGAGTAGGAGAAGTTCTTAGGGATCAAGAATATCGATCAATTACTGTATTCACTAACAACCTACCACTAAATACAATGGTAGCATAGATCTGCAAGTGTTTGAAAGAGAAGGAAGAGTAGTGGATGTGTTCTTGTCAAAGAAAAAGATGATGAGGAACCTGCTAATGTTTGTTTTTGTGAAGTTTGCGATGAGAATTGGTACTCTGAATGTCATTCAAAAACTGGACGGGTGAGTGGTGCAGAGATACAAGATAAGATTATCAGAGGTTAGATACAAAAGAGTAAAATTGGGTAAGATGAATAAAGATGAAAAGAATGAGAAGACCCAAGCAGAAGAATAACATAGTAAAAGATATAAATGATATGAAAGAAGGAGATATAATAGAAAAAGATTGTATAAGGATGTGGTCAAGTTTGGAAGGGGACGACTAGGAACGATAGATCCAAGAGACGACAATGACACAATGTGAAAAATCAAATGTGGTATTAGATAGTAATGGAGGAATGATTGAGAAAATAGAGAGTCTAATTGAGGAAGCAATTAATCCAATAGACTTTCTGGAGGTGAAATAGACAGTGATGAGGAACTGGTACAACATGACTGAGGTAAAGATGGTGATGACTTTTGACAATAAGAAAAATATGGAGGAAGCAGCACAATTTTTTTTTTCTACTAAATCACTTCATAGACGTCAAAAGATGGACTTCTAAAGAAACAAATAGGTCGAGGAGGCTTTAAGTGGAAGTCATAGGACTTCCCATACATGCTTGAAATAAGGATAATATAGAGGGGGAGTTTGGGGGATAGTGATAAAAGTGGATAGATAGAAAAATTAACATTATAACTCCTTTAAGGTGTTAGTGGACTCAAGTTTCGATCCCACCATACAAGCATACTTGAATATATTGATTGATGATGAGGAATTTCAGGTAATTTATAAGAAAGATAGGGCAAATGAATACGCATTCTAATGATAGGTTATGCTAATGGAGAAGAAAGTGACAATAAAAGGACAAGGGATGCATGGGAAGCATAAGGGTGTGCAGGACACTATAGTATGTGAGAATGATAGAAATATGTCCAATGAAACAATAAGGAAAGCGAGGCACACTGGCACGTAGACAGAGGCTAGTGGCGGTGAATAAGATGATATGCTTAGGATAGCCAACAATATGGAAGTGGGAAGGTTGATAGAAGTGAAATCGCAAATGGCTGTGCATGGATGGAGAAGGACTAATGATGTCATCAAGGCCCAGAATCAAAATTTAGGTAGTAAAGGAAGAAAAACTTGGACTAATGAGTCAAAAACTCAAACTTGGTAAGATGATAGAGATATAAAAGAGGTTGTAAGAGAGCCTAATCTGGGTCTACTTAATGAGCTAAGTGAAAATAATGAAATAAGATATTTAGAAAATGAGCATATTTAAAGAAGGATGGGGCGAATAAGGATTATAATGAGATTAGAAATGAAGGGGACTCAGGCTCTGGCCCATCTAAACCACCAAGTTTAAAAATGAGGCACGTGAGATAGGGGATAGGAATATAAGTGAAGAAGAGAGAAAGGCAACCAATACAAGAACAATAGTTTGAAGAAGAAGATGCCAAAAAGAAAGGTAGGACAAAGATTGAAAGGAGAGACAAAAATATTGAGAAAGAAAAAAGATATTGAATATCTAAATTTTGGAGGCAAATAGAACATGAACTTTGGGAACACAAATTGAAATTGTATACACATGAAGAAAATGTAGCAAAAAAGTACTTGAGAGAGGAGAATGGAGAGACTAGAAGCACGAAGAGAAAGGAGACAAAAGCACGATACAAAAAAAATTCTAAAACAGAGTATTAAGGAGACATGTGATTTATTAACTATGCCTAATGATTCTCTTATAGAATTGTAGAGGACTGGAGAATGGCGGTAAAATGGGAATGATTAGAGAAATAGTGAGCAAAAATTGTGTGAGATTTTTAGGCCTGATGAAAACGAAGGTAGCAAAGGTGAAGGATTTTGAGATAAAATGGTTATGGACAACATTGACTATGAGTGGAATATGGCTGCAGCTGAAAATAGTAATGGGGATAATGTGTTTGGGAGAAGGCATTCTTTAAGATCCAACAGGTCATAAAGGGTATCATAGATGAAAGTGATGATCAAGTACTAATTGGGGTTGTGTACGCCCTAAATACCGAGAGGGAGGATGAACAAAAGGTAGTATAGGAGGAGATTAACTGCATCAAGAATCACGATAACATCCCTATTATTATGGTATTTGGGGACTTTAATGAGATTACTCATCCAAATAAGAGGAGTAATGACAGAGTCAACACTGAGGGCATGGTAGATTTTAAAGAGGGGTACAAGATTTTGAGGTAATGGAGATGTCGTTGGTGGACAGAAAATACACTTAGAGAGATGGAAAGAGTATAAGCAAGATAAATAAGTTATGCTTGGATACGACGTGGGTTCAGAAATTTCCTGCATAAAAGTTTAGATCCTTCAAGTGTGCTAAATTAGATTATGTGCTGATAATTTTTGAAAAGGAGATAAAGGATTGGTGACCCAAATCGTTCAGATCCTTGGACGTTTAGTTTACACATCCTTAATTCAAGATGTTTGATAAGAAATGGAGAAAAACAGAAGAAAAGTCGGTTGCTATGAAACTGAGAAACATTAGGGGAATTCTAAAGAATTGGAATAGAGAGACGTTCAGAAAAATTGAAGAGAAAGTAAAATGTTTCAAAAGGGAGATTGAAACATTGAAAAAATGTTAAAATATGGAATTAACCAAGATGAGAACTTAATTAAAAAGGCAGCTTTGAAAAATCAATTAGAGGTGTGGTACAAGACGAATATTGGAGATACAATAAAGGGATAGGTATATAAAAGACGTTGGTAAAAATAATGAGATATTTCATGTAAAATCTACTATTAAAAAAAAAAAGAATAAGCAGAATCGAGAAAGTGAAAAATTGGGCAAATAGTGAAGAATTTGGCGAGAAATTAAACAATTGGCAAAGAGGTATTTTAAAAATGTATGTTCACAATAATATATATTAATGATAAAGAAGAGGAAGGTATGATATGGAGAATAACGAATGAACAAGCAGAGTTGATTAAAAATATTTCGTCTGATGAGAAAATAAAGAATGTTGGGTGGGCATATGAGTTATCAAGAGCACTGTGGTAGATGGGTATAACTTTAGGTTCATCAAGAAGACATGGAGGAGTGAAATTCACGAACATAGTTTAGGATGTTTTTTAGTAAAGGAAAAATGTCAAAGAAAATAATTATGACTTAGGTAGTGTTAGCAGTAAAATTGGGCGGGGGTAAATAGATAAAGGACTTGCGTACAATTAGTATGGTATGATGCATTTATAAAGTAATTTCTAAGGTAATTGAAAAAAGATTGAGACCTTTGATGGGAGGACTGATTGGAGAGGTTTGAACAACATTTATTCAAAATCCATAGATTTAAGATGGTGCACTAATAGCGAGTGAATAGGCTTGACTCAAGAAGATTAACAATGTGTCTACAATTTGCGAACGATACGATTTTATTTTGTCCATCAAATTTGAGGGTGTTGAGGAATTATCAAAGAATTTTTAGGTATTTTGTTATGATGTTAAGACTTACAATTAACTTTGTTAAGTCGTTCATTATTCCAGTAAATTGTCATGGTGGTGAGATTGAAAAGTTGAAATGATCTATGAAATATCAAGTTGGGATGTTACCAATTAAGTAGCTGGCATTCCCTTGGAAGCAAACCCAATAAGGAATTGCTACATGAAAATCCATCTTGGACAAAATTGAAAAGTTGAGTTTTTGAAAGGCTAACTTGTTATCAAAGACCAGAAGATTAATGATCATAAAAGCAGTGATTACTAATTACTTGAAAATGTCTAAGATGCCAAAAAAGGTTGCAAAAAGGATAATCTCAATGCAATTCTTTTGGAAAAAATAAAATGAGAAAAAATGAATACTAACATTAAAGTGGAGTACTATTCAGAAGCCAGATGAGCATGGCAGCTTAGGAATTGGGGATACACTGATTGAAAAAATAGTAATATTATTCAAGTGGTAGTGGAGATTCTCAGATGAAGATGAGTAGTTATGAAAAAAAAGTTAATAACTCTTGTTAAGTTGTTATGATGTGGACATGCACATAGTAATGACGGAAAACAATTGCAAAGGTTATAATGGTTTGTAGAAGGAGATTGTAAATGTTGCAAAAACAAATGAGACATATAAAGAAGTGAGTAAGAAAAGATGCAACATGTGTTAGGAAAAGAAACGAACAAGATTTTGAAAGATTTTTAGGTAAGAGATAAGAGTTAGAGAAAAAAATTTTAAGATTGTTTAATATTTTAAATAAAAAAGAGCATGTGATTGGTGACTGTGTTTGGATTGGATCCTAATGGTTTGAAACCTTCAATGGAAGAGGGTATTTTTTAAGAGAGAAAAACCACTAATTGATGAGAAAATATTCTGAAAAGTTTGTCCTGGGTTATAGGATAGTATGGCGTAGATACTCAGCTCAACCAAATCATTTGTTAATACAATAATAGAAAAGCTTTACGGAGTTCCAATAATGAAGCATATTTTTTAGAGGAATGCTAGGGGCAGCAACTTTGTGATTTGTAGCCATCAAATAGCTATCAATGATGGTTTTAATGGTGTGAAATGGGTGTGAGATTTCATCCAATAACTCACTTTTTTTTTGCTGGTTACATACTGGCCAAAATTTAACAAAGTTGTTAGCCCCTTAGACTTTTCCTATTTTTTATGACATATGGAAAAGATTAGTCTCACTGAGAGTGAAAATATTTGTATAATTCGTGATAACAGATGCGATGAACACTAAGAATAAACTGATAAGAAGAAATAATATATAAAGAGATACATTGTGTGTTCTATGTGAAAATGAGTTAGAAATGGTAAATTATTTATTTTTGCATTGCAACTTTTTTTTCTCGTTTATAGTGGTTGGCTCAAAAGGTAAGGAGATGTGGTCTGGGTAGACATGAAGAACGTAAAAGAGTGGTTTAAAAGTTGGATGAATCAAGAGGTGAAAAATATGAAAAAGAAAAGTGGATTATTTGTTTCTTTGTAATTGTATGGACAGTGTGGAGTTGTAGAAACTAAAAGATTTTTTGGATAAAAATATATTATGTCTTGATTATTGAGTTGTTTTTGTTATTTTGTTTGCATGCAACTTTTTTATGTCTTGATTATTGAGACTTTGAAGTGTATTTGTTGTGTTTTGATAAAAACTTGTGATTTATAATTTGTTCTTGATGGCATCAAATGGAGTAAACTATAAATAAAAAATATTTCTCTCTTATTTTGGGTTGAGCTAGTACAAACTATCTAAAAAATATTCTATTTTTAATAAGATAAAGTATTATTTTAATTTCTAACTAACATTATAGTTAAGTTATAATTTTGTTTATAATATTTTATTTTATTCGAATTTTGTTCTCTGGTTAAAATTATAACTTTTAAAAATATAATTTTTCTTTTATTATT
>NC_029786.2:23097250-23097873 GCF_000816755.2 Arachis ipaensis | reverse complement strand
AAATATTAAAAATAAAATTAAGACATATTTCAAATTCTAAAGACTAAAACAATACTTTAAACTTTTAATTATCGAAAAGAAAAAGAAATAATATCTTTTGGAAGGCACATTATATTAGCACCTAAAACTTTTACTTACACAAAAAACATTATTATATCGTTCCACTTAATTTTAATTAGGTGAATAAAAGTTATGGCACTTAGTCAAGTCTCTTAAGAAAATAAAACAAAATAAATATGAAGTTAATGTATAAATCATTAAACAATGGTACATACGTTTGGGTGTCAATAATGATGTAGCTAAATGGCGTAGTCCCCTCCTTAGAAACCTAAAAGTAAATGATAATAAATTTGGTTAAAACATCACCAAAATATATTAACCAAAATTACTAGGGCAAACACATAAGAATAACCTTGCATTGGTTATGTGTGTAATGTTGGTTTAGTCTTCAAAATGTTTTTTACATTTTAGCTTTTAAAAAATTTAATTTATCACATAATTCAAATATTAAAATTTTATTTTCATTATTTCAAGAATTGACAGAACTTTGGACTAATTTAAAATGAATATTAATTATTCAATATATTAATTAAGTTTTATGTCATAACTCATAAATGATAAAT
>NC_029786.2:23096122-23097176 GCF_000816755.2 Arachis ipaensis | reverse complement strand
AATATATAATTGAATATTATATAATTTTTTTACAGATATGTTAACACATGACAATAAATTTCTCTAGTTATAAGGTAGAAAATAAACAAGAATAATTAACTCATACTCGTTATTAAGACAATAGATAAAGATATTTTTATAGGTGTGGACATATACCACCATAAACGAAGTGTCAACTCCACCAACTTCTAGCTCCTCCAACAAGGCCCTACCTTGAATATCATTTGCAACCTATTCATTAATTATATAAAAGAAATATTATTTAATTAGAAATTGACCCTTTATTTGGCCACAACCAATGTCCAATAACCATCAAGTTGTGGAACAATAATATTATAATATCATCATTGAAGTAGTCATCATGTGCCTTAAATAAATAAATAAGAAAGATAGAAGGAATTGAAACCTTTGCAATGATCCTTGGCTTTAATCCCAACCGAGCAGCACATGTTAAAGCATTTCCAGCATTTCCACCACCTTGGACCTGTATTTTCAGTTTTGAGCCCCCACTATTAGTAAATGCTGACATAGTAGTTAATTAATGTGGTCATATGACACATGTCAACATTTAATTAAGTTGCTTCTTGTCTATGTTAGTATTTAAATAAAGGAGCAACTATTATCTGAGATTGAAACTAAATTTATTAAAAAAAATATAGTGTAAAGAATCTCTTCAAAAAACTTTGCTTAATCAAGCCATAATGGATGCTTGACTGTAGTAGCAATAGTAACGGTGATGGTAGCAGACAATTGAGTTGGTACATAATGGAGAAATTAAAGAAATGATATATAGAAAGAGGAAAAGAGCCGGGGGAGATAAAGTAAGTTAAGGTAACTTTTTCAAATTGAAATAATTTTAACCTACTAATGTATATAAAACAAAAAATAAAATATTAGAAGCATAAACTAATAAGATAAAATAAAAGAGAGAAAAAAAATTATTTTTTTTACTAAATACTAGGATGAAAAATGTAAAATATTTTATCTTAATCAAGAGAGAAATGGATATACACTAAAGTTATACAAGAAACTAGAAGTTGAAATATTTAAGAGT
>NC_029786.2:23094595-23096082 GCF_000816755.2 Arachis ipaensis | reverse complement strand
AAAATTAATTTTTTTAATTAGATTTTTTTGAATTGACAATATTAACTCTAATTATCGATATCCAATTCAATCTAACTCATTCGAATAGGATTGATATAACAATTCGTGCCGTAATAAATAGAGTTGGAGGTGGAGTAGATTGAACTATAATTAGTAAAATGGAGATTCAGGTCTAATTCTACTAATATTTTTAATATGTTAGTGTATTTTATAAAAAAATATTATATATACACTGAGTGGTGTAAATTGAAACACTCTTACTTTATATAATTTCACTAAATCACTAAGGTAATTCTTTTATTATTATTTGTGTTATTAATTTTAACAAAAAAATGTTGATGAATTGATGTTTGTATCTTTTGTGACTTTACCATGGATTTAACTATGATTTTTTTGTTGTTTTTTATTTTAATATGAATTTAATTTATAATTTTATATTATTAGTAAGTTTATCAAATGTTATATGATAAAATATTGTATTTTTTAAAATAATTGCTTTTTTAAATATTTTTAACCCATTTTTTTACAACCGATATTCTAGTTTAAATCGAACCATCAAGTTATCAATTATCGATTATTTCATTTAAACCAGTCAAGTGTATCCGATTTTTAGAACCATCATATAAACAGCCCGCCTGCCCGACAAAGCTTTCTATGATCTCTTGTCTCTTTATTTTTTTAAAACAAAAAGAAAAAGGAGAAGAAAAAGAAGTTGTATATATATATATATATGATTGTGAAATTAAAGAAGAAAGATAGTAATTATTAATTAATACCTTGAGTTGGGTGCTTCTCATCTTGGAATCTGGAACTGGGAAACATGTCACTGTTGCCAATAAATCCACACAGACTCCACCAAACCCCACCTGCATGCAAAATCACATGCCACTCATCATTCACTTGAACAAGAGCTTCGAGAATGTAGATTATTATTAAGACATTATATATATTGTTACTGCATATATAGAAAGCACTTACGATGATGCAACTCTCTGGGAGAGGAAGACCGTATTCATCAGAATCAGAACTCATTTTTGGGTTACAAATTAAATGTTTATATGTTATTCCTCCTTTTACCAATCATAATATAGATTATAGGGAAAAAAGTAGAAACAAAAGACTTAAACAATCACTCTGTGTGTGTTTATGAAACCGGGGGGAGAGGGGCTTGGAAAAATTGAAGAATAGATGAAGTTAGTGATAGCTATCAACATGTTATATAGCAGGAGAACGAAGAAGTGTTATTAGGCAAACACTTTTTATCAATAGAAAAATACTAGAGAAGTGCTAGGGGTTAGTAAGTTCTGTAATTTATAGTCATCAATTAGTTATTATTAGTATTTTTAATGGTATGAAATTAGATCTAATAATATAGGATTATTTACTTTCCTTTTACTGATTAAGTACTGGCCAAATTTTAATAAAATTGTTGATCCTATAGACTCTCTCAAAATACTATTTATACATCACATATTCTTGATATTCTT
>NC_029786.2:23093807-23094494 GCF_000816755.2 Arachis ipaensis | reverse complement strand
GTTTATAATTTATTGGTTAAAAATTAATATAAAAGTAGTTTTATTGGCTAAGTATTAATAAACATATATATAACTAATCCTAAATTAACTAAAACATAGAAGAAAATGTGATTTGAGAACCTGAATCGAATAATAGAGTAAGAGCATAGCAGAGAGGAATGTAGTAACAGTGATCAGCCACTGCTGCATCTGAACTCGTTGGAACTGGAGTGGTTCTGTTCTAATTCTGCAACTGAAAATGAGAGAGGCAGAGACGAGCTAGCGAGCCACAGTGCGAGGTTGTAAGGATGAAAAGAAGATGGTCGCGACGGCGCTGGATGGTAGCCGGCGGCGAGACAAAGAAGGCAGGAGACAAGGGAAGAGAAAGAGAGAAAGGGTTTTCGAGAGGGTAGAGGAGAAGAAGAAAAAGATGACGGTGATGGTTCTGTGGTTCTGACAAAGACGTTGGGGGTGATGATCGATGGTGTCATTACGTTGGTGGTCGAAGAGAAGCTAGGGTTGGAAAAGGGAGAGTCATTCAGACTTTAGAGCTCTAAACTTGGTCGAGTGAGTGACAGGATGCTTAGAGCTTTTGGCTCTTTTCTTGATTTGATTCCGTAACCGCCCAATTTTATCAATTTGTGGCGGTTTGATAAACAGCCGCTAATTAACTGTCGCTATCTTCCGCATTTTGCTGTAGTGATATAA
>NC_029786.2:23075787-23093462 GCF_000816755.2 Arachis ipaensis | reverse complement strand
GATTAAATAATAATAATATGTGAATATTTTCGATATTAATACCTGCCTAATACTTTGATTTTTTACGTTACATATTTTCAAAAAAATAAAAAAAACACTTGTTATTATTTAATTAATAATGATTTGAAATGGAAGTGGATGGTTGTATTTTAATTAATCTTGCTTGCCACAAAAATTTCATAGAGTATGTTTTTTATTTTATAAGATAATATCTACTATTTAATTTAGGTTTAATTACTCTTCTATTAGTTCTTATAGTTTCATGAAATTTTTAATTAGGTTCTTATACTTTTTTTTCTTTTAATTGAGTCCTTGTACCAAATTTTTTTTTAATTGGGTCCTTATAATTTTTTTTTCTTTTATTTGGGTTCCTACACCAATTTTTTTGTTTAGTTTGATCCCTATAAAATTAAGTCAATTACTGTTAAGAGGGATTAATTGAAAAAAAAATTGGTGCATGAACCCAATTAAAAGAAAAAAAAATATAAACACCTAATTAAAAATTTTACGAAACTATAAAAACCAACACAGTAATTAAACATTTAATTTATTTCAAGATAACATATACAAATATGAATTTCTCTAATATTACTTCTTAATTTATCATATCTAAATTGGATTTTTTTCTTATGTTTATTAAAATAAAAATAAAAAAATTAGTAATAATAATTTTAATATGTGTTTTTAGTTATTTATTTATTTATTTATTTTTTCGGTTGACTTGAGAAAGTTAAGTCTTGCCCCCTTAACACATATTAGACTTCTTGTCGATGTCAGACATATTTTAGTTAAGTCCGCTTTCGAATATTAAAACTTGGTAGGTACTCCAATGAAGATTTAATGATTATCATCATGTGAAGATATATCATTTTGACCATTGGATGATAGATTGTAGGGCTTGATTTTATTTGAAGTAAAAGTGTTATCTTTATTTAAAGTGTTGTTAAATAAATAAATTATACTTTTTAAACAAGAATCATCATAAAAAGATGTTTTTGGCATTTTCATGAGAGTAGTTGCCTTAAAACTTTTCAGGAGAAAGCTAAGGCTTTATTCTCCCTTTCATTTTTTTTCATTTAATAATATAAGCGCGTAACAAGAACATATAAATATGTTGACTGACTTGTTGTTTTGTTGAATATATGTTGAATTATTGACTGAGTTTACTCGTTTCACCATTAAAGACGTTATATATACATATATAGATCATATCACATATTTCATATTTGTCTTTTTTGTCACCAATATATAAATTCTAATATTAAAATTTAAAAGCTTTAACTTATTTTAAGGCAAACTTGAAACAATTCGGAAAAAAAAAAGAACTTATTTACCATTCAATAATTAATTAGTATTAGTCCATTTAGCATTCAATAAAATAATATTTTTTTTTATTTTTATGGGATAAAATTATTAATCAACTTACCATAACTGAAAAGAAAAACATCACTCTCTTCTAAACACAAGAAGTTGAAGACACCAAAAAAAAAACACAATTAGTTGAACAACAATATCAATATTTTATGGTCTAATAAATTGTACGCGCTTCTTAATAATTGGAGAACGAAAGAGTCACACAAGGCATCTCCATCTCCATTAGTGAAAAGAAAGTCCTCTTTTTATTTGTTTTTTACCCTAGGGAGAAAAATGTAATTTACTTTGTCTTTTTTTATTATTTATTTCCTTTACACAAGGGACACGGCCACACGGGGTAGGGGAATTCCAATTCCTAATCTAACACACGACACACCAGCTAAGCGGAGGAAACGTTTACTTTGGCCTAAGATTTTTTGTTTGCTTTATTTTAATTTGTGAAATTTTGAGAATATCAATTTATGGCTAACTTTTTTTCTATATGAAAAAAATTGTTGGTGTTTTTACTGAAAATAAAGTTATTTGGTATAATTGCAGATGGATGGATATTCTATCTTGTTAATTACCGATTTTTTGGTCGAATCGATCGATCCGGTTCTGATAATAATGGCAGATAGGACATGGGCAAGACGCAAGGGACATGCTGTGTCAGCATGCGGGACATGTATTAGCCATATGGCGAGATTGAATACAACATGTGGGGGATGTAGTGCCATATGGCGATATCCTGACTAACATGTAGGGGTGTGTTGGACACGTGTCACGTGTTGATTCGTTGTTTTTTGAACACATGACTTGTGTGTTGGGTGATCTGTCTATATAAGGCGAAATTTGTTATCATTTCATTGCGAAAATGAGAGTTGTTTGAGTATGTTGTTGGTGTGATGAGAGGGTACCATAAATATGGTGGTATATCACAACGGTAAGATTATCCGAAATACTCATGAGGGGGTGAGTTTTGCATGTGAGAATCCATTTTCGTTTGTAGTTTCATACACTATGACGTTTGCGGAGCTACATTACGGTCTCTCTCAAAGGATAGAGAATAGAGGGTGATATCTTAAAGAGGATGAGCAATATTCTGCATCGAAATCTCGTTATCGTATTCAGCGGCCTGATACAGTTTGATATTATACCAATCATTGACGAAACAAGTATGCAACGTATATTCCATATACCAACAAACTCAAGTTCAACAGCCAAAGATTGAGTTGTATGTCAAGTTTGAATATATAGATGCAAATGAGACTCAACATGACTCAGACAAGGAAGATGATAGAGTTGAAGTGTACAAAGGAATGAACAATAATGATAGCGAAAAGGACTTCGAAGCTACCTACGAAGCCAGTGACAAGAACGAGGATGGTGATGGAGGAGGTGAGGCAATCATGGAAAATGTCATGGTTCCACTCGCAGTTAGTCAACCGATGGACGTTCCACCTTTTATGCATAGCTTGGATCTTGACGTCATGCATGTACCAAAATTCTCCGAATATGCGAACATAGGTACGTGAGGAGTGAGTAATATGTTTTTCTTTAATTTATATTTTGGATGGATCAATGAATGACAATTTATTTTTTCTATAGGTGTTGTTGATTCTGAGAAAAGAAAGCTTAGGATCGGAATGGAATACAGTTATAGAAAGTCAGTCGTCGCAGCAACTAGGAGTTATACTATCTATAAAGGAGTCTATTACACTGTTTATGAGTCCGAGCCACAAACGTTATATGAAAAATGCAAGACGTATGATGTGGGTGCGATTGGTTTATCCGAGCCAGCTTCATAGAAAAGAAAGGTTGTTGGAAAATACAGAGATACAACGCGAGACACACGTGCACCTTATCACCAAAAGTTTGCATTACACAATTATGAATTTTAGCCTTATCAACAACATCCTGGGAGCCCAGGTGACCAATTCATATCCCCTGGATCAGCAATTTCAACTTCCGAAACCTGTACTCCTTAACCCGAGAAATGCCTAACTCTTGAGTTCTACAAGGGAGAATCACCAAGGATATTGGGATTTAAACACTTCTCTTCTCGAAAATGGAGTTTAAGGGTGGGTTCTGGATCCTTGACACTAGATGTTACAGGACAAGGTTCAAGATTAGGTTTGGGATCTTTGACACCTGATGGTGCGGGTCTGACCTCAAGACTTGGATCTAGATGTGCAACACCTGATGGTTTGGGGCAGGATTCAAGGTTGGGTTCTGGCTCTTTGACCCCTGATAATACTGGACCAACCACCAAATGCCGCATCTATGTGAAAAACTAGATTTCCGAGGTAGCATCCCTTGCATGCATGTATGAGGAGTGAGTAACATGTTTTCTTTAATTTATATTTTGGACGGATCAATGAGTGACAATTTATTTTTTTGTAGGTGTTGTTGATTCTAAGGATAGAGAGTTTAGGATCGGAATAGAATACAGTTCTAGAAAGTTGGTCGTCGCAGCAACTAGGAGTTACACTATCTCTAGAAAGTCGATTACACTGTTTATGAGTCCGAGCCACAAACTTACATGCAAAATGCAAGACGTATGGTCGTGGGTGGGATTGACTTATTCGAACCAGCTTCATAGGAAAGAAAGGTTGTTGGAAGATACGGAGATACAACGGGAGGCACATGTGCATCATGGAACGATTTTACGATATCATTTCAAGTTGGACTCAGACATAGCTGCTGAGACTATAAGACCATTGGTTGAAACTAACCCATCCATGCATGAAGGTAAAATCTATAATTGCAGAAGTTTAGTCAAAGTTCAACTACACCATCAATTACCGAATCGTTTGGTTGGCAAACAAGAAGTCGATAGCCAAATTTTTCGATGGTTGGGAAGAATCTTACCAAACTTTGCCATTGTGGTTCTCGGTAATGGTTCAGAAGATGTCTAACTCAATTGTCCAAATAGAAACATGACCTTGTATAACAGGAGTGAAGAAGCGGATGGTGTCAAGATACTTCACCATGTCTTCTAGAGTTTTAATCTATGTATTAGAGCGTTCTAGCATTGTAAGCATCTGGTTCAAGTTGACGACACACACCTTTACATAAAATACAAAGGTGCCTTTTTAGTTGCAGTTGCACAAGATGAGAACTAAAACATTGTGCCTATTTCTTTTGCTATCGTGGAGGGAATACCGCTGATACGTGATACTTTTTTCTTAGTAATTTACGAATGCATGTTGTTAGAAGAGACAACGTGAGTATAATCTTTGATTGACATGAGTCAATTAGGACAGAGTAAATCATAGCAACAATGATTGAAAACCTCAAAGAGCATAGTAGATATATTGTATTAGGCACATCGGTAGCAACTTCGTAATTTAAGGCCTTGTACTTGCAAAAGCTTGTTGTCAACATAGGCTATTCAAGGTGAAGGTTGTGGTAGGCTTAGAGAAGGGGTTGAATCTATGCCTTTCTTTTTAGTTGCTGTTATGACCCTTTTAAAACAAACTTTCAATTCTGATTCTGTTTGAATTCAACAGCGAAAATTTATGAGACAATTTATTTTTGTCTCATGAAAATCAGAAAACAGAATAGTGCAGAGAAGAGAAAAGCTAACACCAGCATATATCCTGGTTCGGTTGCCTTGTGCTATGCAACCTACGTCTAGTCTCCTCTACAACAATGGAGGAATTTCCACTATAGTTAACAGTATTACATACACCAATTCCACAGGATTGACACAATCCTTTCTCACTCAAGTTCTAACCTAACTTGACATTGGCTATGCTAATACCTAACTATTCACTCTTAGTGCTAACCTAACTAAGAAAGGGATACCTTACACGTACAAGATACAAGACACAGACATACCTAAAGAAATCTGAAATAAACTCTAGACTTTTCTCTCAAGTGTAACACTCAGCCTTTTTCCACTCATGACTTTTACTTGAGCTTTCTCACAATGCCTTTTCTCACAAGAAATTACAGAAAGATAAACATCGAAAAGTACATCACAATCTGTAAAACATGAAAGAGATTGACTTCATCAACAGCCTCTTCGCTATGTGCAAAACCAGATTTGCAAACCTCAGCTTGAGTTCTTCAGTATTTGCCGAATGCTTCTTTGAAAGAAAGCATTATCCAAGTAGAGGAACTTCTTTACAGAACACTACTCACACAACTCTGGTTTTCTCTCCTTACTTCTGAATGAGCAGAAAGTCATCTTTTATCTCCTTGCATGTTGCTGGGTTCTTCTTCCAAAGTCAACACCTTGAGCCTTGAGCTTCACCAACCCACAGATTCACTTTTTCTCAATAAACCTTAGAGTAGAAACTTTGCTTCTGACTTCTTCATCTTGACCGAAAGCCATAAAGCAGCAACCACAAGAGTCTTCCAATGGTCAACTTGATCTGAGCCCTTGAAAACCAACTTGGTCTCCAAGACATGTTTGAGACCGTGGATTCATAGCAGAGAGGAACAGAAATCCTCTTTTTCATATAGATCAAAATGGAGATACAGAGATTTGAAGATGAAGAGAAGAAAGTGTGTTGCATGTAAGAGGAAATGAGTTACCTTTAACCTAAGCTGGATTTGGTTTGATCTTGTTGATTTGACCTCAGCCTTTCTTGCCTAACCTTCTCTTTCTTTCCTCTTCTTTCATAACTAGCTTAGGAACTAAGCACTTTTTCTTGCTTCTGTGATTTGACTGAGACAGAGAAGTGTACGTTGCTTTTGGTTGAAGCACATGCAAAGAGTTTGAACCAAGTGAAGTACCAGGGCTTGGATCGGATCACTTCCTTTTTTTTGCCCGTTTTGATTTTTCCAGCCTTGTTTCCTTATGGGCTTCGTTTTTGTCATTAACCCATTAGTCTTGTTTTATTTTTCATTCCATTTGGGCTGTAATTCAAATTTTGAGCTGCAACATTTTATAAATAATTAGTAATATGCAATTAAATTAATCAACACTAATTATTTATTTTGCCCAAAAATAATGTTTGTCATCACTAATTAATTTAGTTAATTTCTTAACTCAACAATCTCCCCCTTGATGACAAACATATTTAAACAAAAATCAAAAGAGTTGAAATTTGGTAAAGTTGGAAAACTTCCCTTTGATTGATGTTTCTTGCTTTGGTGTTGCTCCCCCTTTTCTTTTTCAAGAGTAGCTCCCGCTTGATTTATGCTTTCCTTTTCGTTTCTGTTGTACATTGTACTTAAAGAGAACATAATAAAGAACTACACAATTATTTTGTCTAAGGGATATAGAACAAACAACATCACAGAATCAGCCCAACACATCATGAAAGCAAGTTCTAATACAGCAGCCAAACAAAGTCACAAACCAAAACAATACTAGTGGCTGCAGTAATACCAATAAACTTCATCATTCAAGGCAGTCAAAAACAACATTGCAGTCAAAAAGCAACATATCCTAACCATTACTCTCCCTTTTGTCATCAAGGGTGGAAAATTAACAAGATCAACAAAAACATGATTATAAATCCTGCAAGAAAAGGTTAGATCATAGTTCAAGGTTCTAACTAAGCTAACAAGAGTGCAGCAGTATTTAGAGTTATTACAGTAATCCAAGATAAAATAGTTGAAAAGTAGCAAAAGAAACAGAATTCATGAGACAAAAAGAGAGCAGCAGCAGCAGTTTTCATGAGACAATTTCTAGACATCAGAACCATTTTCCTCCGAATCAGCTTCCTCTTCAACATCAGTGGCAGGGTCTTCGTCCTTTTGAAGGTTATCAATGAAGGTCATGAACACAGCCACTCTATCCCTTGATTTCCTTAGGAAATTCTTATGCTTGCTAGCTAGCTTCCTTTGTTCCTTGCTCATGGCAATCATATGATTGGATTGGAAGACAAACTCCTGGACGACATCTTTGACAACATTCAGCAGAGCATATTGCTTCCCATTAGAGATGGAAGTACCCTCAGTGGAAGGAGCAGGAGATTCCTCAGGGACAAAGTCATCATCTTCATCATCTAGGACCACCCTTTCAGATCTAGTGGGTCCTTTTTGCTGTTTCACTGAACCACCCCCTTTTAGGTATGAATATCTTTTTTCATAATCCTCATTTGACAGGTCAACACCAAAATGTTCAAATATGCAAGTTAAAAATATGCCATAAGGTAGTGCTTTATCTTTCTCACTTCTAACAGAATCAAACATGTATCTAGCCATTAAATAGGCAAAAGAAATTTCTGTTTTAGTGATTAGGGCATACAAAACCAGTGTGTCTATGTAAGAGACCCTTTGATATGAACCACTTTGAGGAAGTAAGATGTGGTTGACAATTCGGTGCAACTGAGCACGTTCATATCCTAGGATTTTGTGAGTGGGTGTGATGCCATCAATTAAGGAAACATGTTCACAAATGTAAGCCAAAGCATCATGGTAAGAGATACCAACTCTTTCATCCCACTTTACAGACGTATAAGCACACGGCCCAACATCAGTGTACTTCAAAGAATCACTGATAGTTTCATTATTTAAAATAATGTCTCTGCCCTTAACATAAGAATGCACACTTCCTTCATGGTAAGTCATGTTTGCATAAAATTCTTTGACTAACAGTGGATACACAGGTTTTTTTATTTTGAAAAGGTGATTCCAGTCTAAAAATTCCAAATTTTCAACAAAAAGAAAACCTTTCTTTTTCAAAGTAGGTAAATCCGCAAGAAAAGAGGGACACAGAGTACGATACTGAATAACTCCCTCATAAAAATCGTGGTTCATGGCAGATTTGAAACGATGGGGGTTATAGTCTGAGTGAGATGTCATGAAATGCGATTTGTGAGCAAAAGGATCAATGTCTGGTTCTCTAACAGATTTGAGAGGGAGATGAGGGTTACCTCTTTGTGAGCGCAAAGGAACAGACCTTGACTTAGGTTTTGTTGTCTCAGGAACAGGTTCTTCAACAGCAGGACGCTTACCCTTGGATGAGCTAGGTTTCGAGGAGCTTGGTTTGGATGGCGTTGCCTTAGGTGGTGGCGTCGGTTTGGCAGGGGCAGGATACCTTGGTATGGTCTTGGTTCGCGCCATGGGAGCAGTGCGAGGAGGAGAGGTAGGAGGAGATGGTGAAGGTGTGAAGGTTCGGTCTTGGGAGCATGTGGAAGGCTTGGAGGGAAGCTTATACACCTTTTCATGAGGAGGCTTGTGTGCTATGGTTTTCTTCCTCATTTGGTGGTTTTTGTTTTAAGAAGAAAAAGAGTAATGAGGGTAGTGGTGAAAACGAAAGGTTTGAGAAGGAGTTATGGAGGGAAGAGAGGGAATGTTGGTAACCGTACCCAAAAATAGATTTCCAAAACTATGCAATTGCATCACCTTTTGAAATGACTTGAAAAGACATGACCTCATAAAAGAAAGATTTGATTTGATTAAAGAAATTAAAATTTTGTTTTAAATGTTGAAAACAAAAAAAAATCAAATCATACTGAAAATATTTTTGGATAAAAAAATTAAATAAAAATCCTTAAAAAATTTAAACATACAGCCCAACAAAAAATTCAACCAAACAAAAATTTGTAACATTCATATTTGGGCCCTGGAGTGATTGGTTTTAAGGAAACACATAGGACTACCCAGATCTGACTTGAGGTTGGCCCAGATCAATTTTTCACTTGCAACAAGCCCAGAACACGCTGATTAAGGGGAACGTTCATCTTCTGCCCAGAATTGTCTCATACATGTTTATGAGACAAAAAGCTCCAACAAATATATCAGCAATTTTCAAACAAAAAATCATAACTCAAAATTCCTAGATTGGTCCTAAGCATGCAGAATCTGTCCTCAGCTAATGGTTTTGTGAAAATATCTGCCAATTGCTCTTCCGATTTAACAAATTGAATGCTAATATTCCCCTTTTGGACATGCTCTCTTATTGAGTGAAGTTTCACTTCAATATGTTTAGTCCGAGAGTACAAAACTGGATTTTTAGAAATATTAATGGCACTCATATTATCACACATCAAGGGAATATTTTCAGCATTTAATTTGTAGTCGGCAAGCTGTGTTTTTAACCATAAAAGCTAAGAACAACATGAAGAAGCAGCTATATACTCAGCCTCAGCAGTGGATAAAGCCACTGTTGGCTGTTTCTTACTTGACCAAACATTTAAGGACTTCCCAAGGAAGCAACATAAGCCTGAAGTGCTCCTTCTATCAACTCTATCACCAGCAAAATCTGCATCACAATAACCAACTGCAGAAAAATCATCAATCTTAGGATACCAAAGACCAAAGTTGGATGCGCCATGAACATATCTAATGATCCTTTTAACTGCAGAAAGATGTGACTCTTTTGGTTTGGATTGGAACCTAGAACACAATCCAACACTTTGCACAATATCGGGTCTAGAGGAAGTTAAGTACATAAGAGAACCGATTATTCCTCTATACCTAGTCTCATCAATATCTTTCTCAGTTTCTCCCTTATCTAATTTTGAACTAGGATGCATGGGAGTTCCCATAGGTTTGGCATTTTCATACCAAATTTCTTAACTAATTCCTTGGCATACTTCTCTTGATGAATGAAAATACCTTTTTCAGTTTGTTTAATTTGCAGCCCAAGGAAAAAATTAAGTTCCCCCATCATACTCATGTCAAATTCACTTGTCATGAGTTTTCCAAATTCAGAACAAAGGGATTCATTGGCTGATCCAAAAATAATGTCATCAACATATATTTGAACTAGAATGAAGGAATCATTAGAATTCTTGATAAATAGAGTTGTGTCAGTGGTGCCTCTTTGAAAACCATTTTTCAAAAGAAAAGAGCTAAGTCTCTCATACCAAGCTCTAGGAGCTTGTCTTAAACCATAGAGAGCTTTAGATAATTTGAAAACATTATTAGAATGCTCTTTATTTTCAAAACCAGGAGGCTGCTCCACATACACTTCTCTGTCTATCACACCATTCAAAAATGCCCATTTCACATCCATTTGATATAATTTAAAACCACAAAATGCAGCATAAACTAAGAGAAGTCTTATGGCTTCCATTCGGGCAACAGGGGCAAAGGATTCATCAAAGTCTATTCCTTCTTCTTGGTCATATCCTTGTGCCACTAGCCTTACCTTGTTTCTTGCAATGCTACCATCTTCTCCCAACCTGTTCCAAAATATCCACTTGGTGCCGGTCACTTTCTTTCCACTTGACCTTGGAACCAAAGTCTACACTTTGATTCTTTTCAAACTCAAGAAGCTCATCCTCCATAAATTTAACCCAAGAGGGGTCACTAAGGGCTTCCTTGACGTTTTGAGGCTCTATTTGCGAAAGAAGGGCAATGTTTGATCCTTCATTTGCCTTTCTAGTGGAAGACCGTGTTTGCACTCCATGAGAAACATCCCCAATGACAAATTCCTCAGGATAATTCTTCAAGAATCTCTATTCACGAGGTCTGGTGGATTTGGAGGCAGATTCAGATACCAAGGAATTTTGAGTGCTGCTGGCTTCAGGATTTCCTTCAGATTCATGAGACAAAATGGAATTGTCTCTTTAATTTTCAGCAGTTGCAGTTTTTGGTTCAGTTTGACCAGAATTTCCTTTTTCATTATTTTGAGTGGTTTCATCTTCCTTTTGAGCTTGATTTCTTGCATCACAATCTTCCAAAATGCTTTGCACCAAATTAGTATCACAAATGTAACATGTATGGACTCCTCAATAATCCTAGCATCTTGATGATAAACCCTATATACTTTACTAGTTGTGGAATATCCTACAAACAAACACTCATACGCCTTTGGATCAAATTTTCCCAAATTATCCTTGTTATTTAAAACAAAACATTTGCATCCAAAGATGTGCAAGTAGTCTAAGTTTGGTGGGTGACCTTTCCAAAGTTCATAAGGGATTTTCTTCAAAAATTTTCTTATGATTATTCTATTCAAAATGTGGCAAGCCGTGTTAACCGCTTCAGCCCAAAGGAATTTTGGAACATTACTCTCACAAAGCATAGCTCTTGTCATCTCTTGTATGCTTCTATTTCTTCTTTCCACAACACCATTTTGTTGTGGTGTTCTTGGATAAGAGAAGTTGTGAGATATTCCAAATTTCTCACAAAAGGATTCAAATAAATTATTTTCAAATTCAGTTCTATGATCACTTCTTATAGAAGAGATTTTAAAATCCTTTTCATTTTGAATTTTTTTGCAAAAAGGTTCAAAGGCCGAAAAGGCTTCATTTTTGTGTGAAAGAAATAGAACCCACCCAAACCTAGTATAGTCATCCACAATTACTAAACCATAATGTTTACCACCTAGGCTTTAAGTTCTTGTTGGACCAAATAAATCAATGTGTAGCAACTCAAGTGGTCTTTTAGTAGAGATATTTTCCTTTAGTTTAAAAGAACTTTTTGTTTGTTTTCCCATTTGGCAAGCATCACAAGTGATGTCTTTGTCAAACTTTATCAAAGGAAGGCCTCTTACTAATTCTTTCTTTACAAGTTTGTTTATTTGAAACATACTTGCATGGCCCAATCTCTTGTGCCATAACCACTTTTCAGATTCTTTAGAGTGAAGACAAGCTACATTTTGATCGTTTAGTTCATCAAGAGTAAGTCCATACATATTATTAAAATGCTTGGCAACAAATATTACTTCATTTGTCTTTTCATTAACAATGCAGCATTCAAGTCTTTTGAAAATTACTAAATATCCTAAATCACACAGCTGACTTATACTCAAAAGATTGTGCTTCAAACCACATACCAACAGTACATCATCAATGAAAGTAGATTGCTCATTACCTACTTTTCCAACAGCAATGATTTTACCTTTACCATCATCTCCAAAGGTCACAAAACCTCCATCATACTTATTTAGTTTGATGAAGTAGGTTGACCTTCCAGTCATGTGCCTTGAACATCCACTATCCATGTACCACATGTCCTTTTTGTTCTTAGATGCTAGGCAAATCTGCATGAAGAGTTTCAAGTAGCCTTAGGTATCCAAATTAATTTGGATCCTTTGAAGTTAATCCATCTTGGTTGCCCAAGTGCATTGAAGTCACAAACAACATTATAGACTTTGTTTCCTACAACTCTCTTTTCAATGAAGCATTGTGCATATGAGTGACCAAATTTCTTGCAATTAACACAATGATTTTCTTATGTGTGTCGCTGAAATTGAGGTGAGTTATATTGTTTGAAATGATTAAATGGTTGAAATTTTCTGATTTTTGGAGGAGAAGTATTTCTTTTGAAAAACTGATTTTTGTTTAAGTTATTTCTCTTTGCAAAAGTATTTTCACCAGAATTTCTTTGAACATTTGGATTTTTCAAATATGAGGTTTTGTTGAAAAATGATGGTTTCTTGAAAATAGCCTCATTTTTCGAAATGTATCCCAAACCTGGCCTGTTTGAACTTGGTTTGGTTCTTGGTGAAGGTTCAGTTTCACTTGTGTACACTTCATCAAATTTTTCTTCAAAAGTTGAAACATATCCAATACCTGATTTGTTTGGCATGGATTTGGTATTTGATGAAGAAGCCACAAATTTTATAGAGGAAGTATTGGAAATTGCATCTTCCTTGGCTATGTAGCCTAAACCAGATTTTTCAAACAATGGTCTTTGACTTGCAAGTAATTTGTCCAAGTTACTGGAACCTTGAGCAAATTTTGCTAAGTCACCATTCAGTCTTTTAATCATATCATTTAATCTTTTATTTTCAGTAATTAACTCATGAGAAGGATCCACAATGTGCTTTCCTTTTAATTTTTCAAGTTCAGATTTTAAAAATCTGTTTTCTTCAATGATGTCCAAAGCACATTCAGTTTCCTTCACTTTTTCTTTTAAAAAAATCATTTTCAGCTCTTAACACATCTCTTTCAGATCTGCATTCATTGTACTTGTCAAGCAGTTTTGAGGTGTTTAAAGTAAGATCATCAATAATAGCATGTAAATCCTCAATAGTCAAATCATAGTAATTTACCTCATCAAGATTGTTGTTTCCAGCCATAAAGCAGTCTTTGTCATCTCCTTCAGATTCTTCTTCTTCATTTGAGTCGTTCTCAAGATCCTCCCAAGCTACCATGAGTACTCTCTTTCTTTCCTTCTTTCCTTTATCCTCCTTTTTAAGCTTTGGACAGTTTAGTTTGAAGTGTCCAGCCTCCTTGCAGTGATGGCACGTCACTTTGCTCAAGTCGATCTTGTGCTCCTTTAAACTTGAACCCTTGTATTTGCCCTTGTTCTTCATCATCCTTCTAAATCTCCTAGCAAAAAACAAAAGCTCATCATCTGAAATACCATCACTAGACTCACTCTCTTTTGGTTCTATTTGTGACTTGAGGGCTATTCCCTTTTTTATTCTTTGAGTCTATGTTTTTGTGTGTGGCTTCATAGGCAAGGAGTTTTCCTCTCAGCTCATCATAGGTTATGGGACTTATGTTGTTGCTCTCGGTTAGGACAGTGGCAGTGTTTTTCCATTCTTTTGTGAGGCTTCTAAGGAGTTTTCTCACCAAGGTTTGTTCTGCATAGTTTGTACCCATAGCATCAAGGTTGTTGATTATGATTGAAAATCTCTCAAACGCTTCATCAATGCTTTCTCTATCCTTCATGCTAAACATCTCGTACTCTTTTCGCAGCATATCAATTCTCGTTTTTTTGACTTGTTTAGTGCCTTCATGTGTAACCTGGAGTTTTTTCCAGATTTCTTTGGCTGTCTTGCATCTAGACACCTTCCGGTACTCTTCAAAGCTGATAGCACAGTGAAGAAGGTTGATTGCTTTAGCATTCAGCTCTATCTTCTTCTTATCATCTTCATTCCATTCAGCTTCTTCTTTTGGAGTCACCACTCCATCAGCACTTGTTTTTGTTGGGATCTTGGGACCGCTCACAACGATCTTCCATATGTTGTAGTCAATGGATTGGATAAAAATCCTTATCCTTTCTTTCCAGTAGGAATAGTTCTTCCCGTTAAAGAAAGGTGGCCGGTTGTTTGACTGGCCTTCAGTGAGGGTGTAGGCAACTGTGGTTGTGCCCAGGTTGTTCGCCATTGGATCTTTGCTCCAAGCGGTTAAGCTTGATTCTTGAGACCTTAGCTTCTGATACCAATTGAAGGTTGTGGTAGGCTTAGAGAAGGGGGGTTAAATCTATGCCGTTCTTTTTAGTTGCTGTTATGACCCTTTTAAAACAAACTTTCAATTCTGATTCTGTTTGAATTCAGCAGCGGAAATTTATGAGACAATTTATTTTTGTCTCATAAAAATCAGAAAACAGAACAGTGCAGAGAAGAGAAAAGCTAACACCAGCATATATCCTGGTTCGGTTGCCTTGTGCTATGCAACCTACGTCCAGTCTCCTCCACAACAATGGAGAAATTTCCACTATAGTTAACAGTATTACATACACCAATTCCACAAGATTGACACAATCCTTTCTCACTCAAGTTCTAACCTAACTTGACATTGGCTATGCTAATTCCTAACTATTCACTCTTAGTGCTAACCCAACTAAGAAAGGGATACCTTACATGTACAAGATACAAGACACAGACATACCTAAAGAAATCTGAAATAAACTCTAGGCTTTTCTCTCAAGTGTATCACTCAGCCTTTTTCCACTCATGGCTTTTACTTGAGCTTTCTCACAATGCCTTTTCTCACAAGAAATTACAGAAAGATAAATATAGAAAAGTACATCACAATCTGTAAAACATGAAAGAGATTGACTTCATCAACAGCCTCTTCGCTATGTGCAAAATCAAATTTGCAAACCTCAGCTTGAGTTCTGCAGTATTGGCTGAATGCTTCTTTGAAAGAAAGCATTATCCAAGTAGAGGAACTTCTTTACAGAACACTACTCACACAACTCTGGTTTTCTCTCCTTACTTCTGAATGAGCAGAAAGTCATCTTTTATCTCCTTGCATGTTGCTGGGTTCTTCTTCCAAGGTTAACACCTTGAGCCTTGAGTTTCACCAACCCACAGATTCACTTTTTCTCAATAAACCTTAGAGTAGAAACTTTGCTTCTGACTTCTTCATCTTGACCGAAAGCCATAAAGCAGCAACCACAAGAGTCTTCCAATGGTCAACTTGATCTGAGCCCTTGAAAACCAACTTGGTCCCCAAGACATGTTTGAGACTGTGGATTCACAGCAGAGAGGAACAGAAATCCTCTTTTTCATATAGCTCAAAATGGAGATACAGAGAGTTAAAGATGAAGAGAAGAAAGTGTGTTGCATGTAAGAGGAAATGGGTTACCTTTAACCTAAGTTGGATTTGGTTTGATCTTGTTGATTTGACCTCAGCCTTTCTTGCCTAACCTTCTCTTTCTTTCCTCTTCTTTCATAACTAGCTTAGGAACTAAGCACTTTTTCTTACTTCTGTGATTTGACTGAGACAGAGAAGTGTACGTTGCTTTTGGTTGAAGCACATGGAAAGAGTTTAAACCAAGTGAAGTACCAGGGCTTGGATCGGATCACTTCCTTTTTTTTTGTCCGTTTTGTTTTTTTTTCAGCCTTGTTTCCTTATGGGCTTCGTTTTTGTCATTAACCCATTAGCCTTGTTTTATTTTTCATTCCTTAGGGCTGTAATTCAAATTTTGAGCTGCAACATTTTATAAATAATTAGTAATATGCAATTAAATTAATCAACACTAATTATTTATTTTGCCCAAAAATAATGTTTGTCATAACTAATTAATTTAGTTAATTTCTTAACTCAACACAAGGACAGTAGAAGAGTACAACATCAACTACAAGAGGTTGCAAGAGCGAGGCAAGGCATATACCTGATGGTGTGACAACATCGGAGTTACAAAGTGGGTATTGGCATTTGACGTCAATGGGGCCACATGACGACAAACCTTGTCGAGTGCATAATTTCAGTGATCAAGGGTGCTCGAAATCTTCCTATGTTGGGCTTGTCCGAGCAACATATTATCAGTTGAATGAGCTATTTACACAAAAGAGTTTATGGTTCAAACATTGGATACTGAGAAATTGTTGTTGCTGAGGTGGTTGCTGAAGAACTCCCTTGGACAATCTTAGCCATACTAAGAACAAATTTAAGTACCAATCGCGATAATCAATAGGAAGTCTAAAGTTCCAAATTGAAAGGGGATGTTGTTCTCGCAACCGAGTGTTGTGATAGTTTTTCCAATCCACCATCCATCCTGCATGTACTACCCTCCAGTCATAAAGTTGTATTATGCGAAGAGTGATGCAATGGTCTTCCACTCGAATGACTTTTGCAGATAGTTATCAGAATCGAATCGGTAATTGACCTGGTCATACGATTAGGTCACTGGTTCAACCGTTGAGTCACTAATTTATCCAGTTAATCCGGTTATAATTAAATAAAAATATAAAATTATAAAATAAAATTAAACTTAAAAATTAAATACATGTTTTTAAAAATATATTAATAACAATCAAATATCAATTCTTAGATATAATTTATGGTAACAAAAGGGATAATAAATTAGTCACTAGTACAAAATACTTTCTCAATTTAAATGAACGAGAGAAAACAAAAGATAGTACCATCAATATCAATATATTAATATATTTGTATATTATTTGTGGTTACTTGTTTGGTATTCATGTCAATCCATGCTTAAAAGGATAAAAAAAAGAATTCATTCATGTTATGTTTTATTTCATTTAGTATTAGTAGCCTACTCATAGTGTATTTTAGTGTAAAGATATCAAATAGAATTATTAATTTAGTTTAAAGAGATAAAAAAATTAAATTTGTTATTACTCAAAAAATTTTTACTATATATTAAATAATGTGTTCATTAGTTTTTATTTTATTGTAAAAATTATCTAAATCATAATACTAATAGTATATCATAAGGTTATTATTATTAATGTATTAACCAAATTTTAATATTTATTATTTATATATATTTGAAAATTATATTTGAGAATTATTTATTCAGTTTCATAATAAAAGATATTTTTAAATTTGAATAATTTATTTATTAGTTTGTACTTATTATACCGTATATTCAATAATTTATTGAAAAAAGAATATTAATATAATGAATAAAATTTTTTTAAAAAAATATTATTTAAAGAATAAGGACAAATAAACTTCTAACCAATTTGAATTTAGAGACAATTAAGCCCCTGTCCATTTATGAACCTGACACATCAGCATTTTCCGTTTAGAGTTGACGGAAAAACACCCACAGGGACCACGTTGTGTCACGAAAGTAGAGGGCAGGGAGTTTTTATTTTAAGGAGTTGCGTTATCATTCTGAGAAATAGACAGCAACCGAGTTGGTAGTTCACTCTAACAAAAAAGAAAAAGTTAAACATTTCTATTTAATAGCACTAATAAAAACTACCATAAAAAATGAGCAAAAACAATCCTGACATTTCTTGAAAAATTCAT
>NC_029786.2:23069070-23075762 GCF_000816755.2 Arachis ipaensis | reverse complement strand
AACGACAAAAAAAAAAAAAAAATATTAGGTGAATAAGTTATTTTTGTAACCAACTCTAACTAAGTATCTTTATGTGTTTTTTCATCTCTGTTATTCACGCATTCAACTTCAATTCCAGCATCTCCTCCACCTTCTTTCAACTTGGTCAGACTTGGTTGTCAAAAACACTTGTACACTTAGTATCACCAACAGAACAAATGCTATAAAAACTTGTGCAAAGGGCAAGCTTAACAAAATGCTAAGTTACAAACTGAGATCATGTAAAGGCTCAATTTTGTATTGTGAATCATTATTTTTCTTGCACATATTACATTGGAGATTTCACAATTGCTTTGAGTTTCTACCAGCGCGGAGCAAATACTGATACCAAATATGGATCGGTGCGATATGGAAGACCACTTCGAGCTCCAAGAGCTTTACAGTTGGCCGCAGCCTACGGTTGACATTAAACAACGAGGTAGTAAGGATCAAACTTTTTGACATTATGTTCATAGAGACTCTGATAATATATCATGATAAATTATTCATCCTGAACGCTCAAGTTACTAGGCAGATCAGAAAAACAGAAACACGTCAATAATTATATATCTAACCTCAAATTCACTATGTGACATTATATAAACTGGTAATTGGTATGGGCTTCATTGTCTTCCAATTTTCATACAAACTGTTAAATGAATCCATTTTAGTCCTTGAAAGTTGAAACACTTTTCTTCTCAAAAGATTTGATCTTTTCAAAGTCTATTAAGTATTAACCAACACATGAATATTGTGCATCTGTGTGAAATCCTGTTTTATTCTTCCTAACACTGATTATAAATCCATATTATGCCATCTTCAATTAAATGATTGCTTACCACATAAGAAGCAAATGGCAACATTGCCCTTGGATCAAAGTTGGCACATATAGCTGCAAATACATATAAAATAAAAGGCTTTGTAAATTTTGCAGTTGTATACTTGTATCATCAAACAATGAAGGTACCAATCAGCAAAACAAAATACTATCCAAGACTAGAAGCAACAACAACAAAAAGTCTCGCCCCGCTAAATGGAGTTGGCTACATGGATCAAATGATGCTAGTGTGATCTATTATGAATCATGTCTAAACTTGGCCTGTTAACACTAGAAGTAAAGGACAACAAAATTTAAGTCTATGTAGAATTGATGAATTATCCTCATATGGTTTATCTGAATGTGAAAATCACACAATTCAAGCTTGTAAATGCAAAAAGGTAATGGGAAGAGTTTCCGCATACCATATAAAATAGCTCCAACAAATGCGTCCCCGGCACCAGTTGTATCAATAATCTCTGATTCTGGAATCTTTTCAGCAGTCCCAATAGATAACCTTCCACACACGGATCCTATTCCTTCTGCAGTAAATCTTGTTATGGACTGGAAGGATTAACCGGAAAAAAAGATCAATACAAGTAGTATTTGCCAAGATTTAAAATAACTAGTAATAGCTCAACTAAATCAATAACTACTTCTAAAAGGTGGCAAACTTTCCTAATACATCACATCTCAAATTTCAGTTGGATAAAAAGTTTCTAGTTTCGCTCAGTTATACCGAGGCTATGATTGTAGGCATGGTGCTATCATCCTTCGACTTTGATAGTGACTCCAAGTCGCTATCGATATCAATTTCTTCTAATAGGGGACTCTCTGCGAAAAGAACTTTGCAACTTACTTTCTATAAAGAAATCAAATTCACAAAAGATGGTTATTCAACCAGATGCTATAGTTTTTCTCCCTATTCTAGCATATGAATCCAATTTCACAAGATCAAAACAAGAGGGTAGAAAAAGTATGTTCACCATCCGCAAGTTGCTCAAGCATTATGCAGCCATTCTTTCCTAAAGTCACGATTACAAATTTGAGTCTTGGAAGCCTTAACATGATCGAAACAAGTGCTCTTGGAATAGTCGATGCTCTCGTCCAAGCCTGACAAGATGTCAGTGTAAGAAGTTATGACTCAGTTAAGAAAATCATTTATCACAATGAATCAGATAAACATTCAATTTCAATCAGATAAATTCATATCTTCACATTTCCATGTTGTGTTTGTCAATACTTTTCTATGTCATTCTTTGGCTACAATAGAAAGCTAAATATCAGTTAAATAAATTTCATGATCCTCTCATGAAATCTTGGAGTCTAAGAATAATCCAACCTAATAGAAAATTTCACAAGCATTTTTCTGAGAAATTCTACTTCATGACAACAGTGTTACTTGCCTGTGGAAATTTTTCCGAGCATATAACATAATCTGTCAGTGGTAGGAGTTCGTCCAATCCTTCCCTTGGCCTTTCAACATCAACTAAGATAGGTATTTTTCGATTAAATGCCTACAAGAACAAAATATAATTAAATCAGTTTAAGATTCATTGAACAGTATGTGAAAAGTTTATGAATCCACTAAAAGTTCATATATAGTTTTCTTTTTTTCTTAATTGATTCGAACAGAAACGTAGCCTCGACTTTTCACTGCTAATTCTCCTACCGTCAATGATCGGCATTGTTGGAGTTAGTAACCTCTTCAGAAGAAGAGTACATTGTAACAATTACAATCATGAAAATTTGAAAAGATAAATTTTTTTATGAAAGAACTAACTTATTTAACTTACCTCGTGAGCAATGAGAAGAGCAGTTTCTGGCATTCTTACATCAAAATAAGCCAATTTCGCTCCATCCAATGCAGATAACAAACGAGGTCGTGGAAGATCTTCCGGTATCATTTTAGGATATCCTTCAGTGAATATGCAAGTGCGTGTTTTCCTAAATTTTAAAACATCATGATTATGGTTAATGGCAATCTATCTAACAAGAAAACTTAAGATGGAGATATATCATAAACACCAAGGAATTTGTAGCATTTTCGTTAACACTTTAATTCAAGTTTCATCTCTAACATAGATTATTTTCATTGGATATAAATATCATCATCATGCATTCTTTTGTTTCTTTGAAACACATTTATTCAATTGAAATATTGGGTAGACCATTTAAGCAATGGCACATACGTTTGGTTGTCAATAATGATGTAGCTAAATGGTGTAGTCCCCTCCTTGGAGATCTGGAAACAAATGGAAATAGATTTTGGTGAAAGATTAATTACCAAAACAATCAAGATTGAACTGGTTGAACTTGCTGCTTTAATTTGCTTGCCTTAGTCAAAGCAATTGGCGAGAGAAGTAAAATAGTAGTACAAAATTTTCTCATGAATCGATTCATGGTTATAAAACTACTGATATGGAAAAAGTTCCAAGTTTACCTACCAATTGTACTTGCAGCGGGATATTCTATTCTATCACACTGCTATTAGACCGGCTATACTTTATGGTACAGAATATTGGGCAGCCAAAGAGAAGCACGAACATAAGTTAAGTGTGACAAAGAGAAAGATGTTAAGATGAATAAGTGGTCATACGCGATTGGATAGAATAAGAAACGAAGATATAAGAGAGAGAATTGGAGTAGCATTTATTATGGAAAAGATGGTAGAATCGCATCTCTAGTGGTTTGGACATGTGAGAAGAAGATCGACAGAGCACCAGTCAGGAGGGTAGATGAGATGGAAGACGGAGAAGGGGTGAAAGACAGAGGAAGACCTAAGAAGACCATCTATGAGGTGGTCAAACGAGATCTACATGTAAACGGTCTCTTTGTAGACATGATACATGATAGAACTCAATGGTGTCGTTTGATCCATGTAGATGACCCCACTTAGTGGGACAAGGCTTTGTTGTTATTGTTGTATAAACACAAATATTAAACAATTTTAGGATAAGTCTTAAATTATAAATGCTATATATATTATCCTATCTAAAGGGGAGCCTTGGAGAATGGTTGATGTGATTATTTGATTAGATGGCCTACATTATACTCTTTGGAAGCAATCCTTCCTCAAACCCTGCCCGGCTGCCCATATATATTATCCTATCTTTTTGTTTCCTTTTTTCGATAAAAATGTACAAGAAACTGCAAACATACTCAACTCGAGCTATTCATTCAGATCTAGAAAACAAAGGAAAGTTTGATATATATACATACCACCATGAAAGAGGTGTCAATCCCTTCAGCTTCTAGCTCCTCTACCAAGGCCCTGCCTTGAGGATCATTTGCAATCTAGTAATTATTTCAGAAAAACAAAAATCAATAGAAATTATCTACACCATTAAGTTGAGTAGAATATCATTGAAACTATTAGATATATAACTATTTATGTGCCTCTAACCAGCAGCTTAAGCTTTTAAGGAAGTTGGTTTATGAAAAAGTATCAAGGCTTCTACTATAACTAAGGCTTATAGTTGGATCATTCATTGTTATCCCATTCTTTTAAATAAATATAAAATTTAAGCACAAGATAAAAATAGAGAAAAAGAAAAGAAAATAGGAACCTTAGAAATTATCCTTGGCTTTAAGCCAAGACGAGCAGCACAAGTCAAAGCATTTCCAGTATTTCCACCACCTTGGACCTAACAAATCGAGCAGGAAAGATTGCAAACAAACAGCGATCAGACTCCCTATCCCAAGTAGAATATAAATATCCTAAATCATAAACCATATGCATCTTCATCTATTCATTCCTCGCTTTTCATATGGATTTTAAACACTATAATTAAAAACAAGTGCTAAATATATAGTTTAGAAGCTTGCAAATATTTTTCCAAATGGAGATTCCTGTCGACAAAGTATTATTGTATTATAAATGCCAATAAGGACAAGAAAAACAAACAGAAAAGAAAAGCAGATATAGTGCAAAATAACTTCATAGTATATATTGTCCATCAAGATCCCATGAGGCTTTGCTTGGGTGGCAAAAAGAAGGTGAACAATATATACACACACACAAAATCATGTAGTCAACTGTATAGAATATATTTTAAAATATAAAATACACATTAAAAATGAATTAAACAACATATATATCTATATACAAATACATTGTAACTGATTTTGTGTGCACGTAGCATTTATATATATATATAGTCCATCAAGAAAAGTTTATTGTTATTTGCTAAATTATGATGAATAGTCACCTGCTGTGATAATTGTCCACTATGATTTGCCATATTTGACAAATTTTTTTAGGTTTGTAATTACTGTATAATCCTATGTATTTATTTTAGGGATTAATTCCTACGCTTACCTGCTTGCAATTTGATTAGCTGTTGCTCTAAAGTTTTTTACATTGTGTATATAATGGATTTATTTCATGTAACAACCACTCTTTGTTTTTGTGCTAACTACGCTTGTATTTTATTAACTTTTTTACTTGTATTTCATGAAGTATTTGCTGTTAAAAAAAAGAAGTAAGTTACTAAAATACTGAAAATTCTAATAAACTACTTTTAAAATTTCAAAATGCCATAACTTCAGCTGCCAAAAGTCTACCTTAATGGAAATAATTTATAATTAAAAACCATTTAGAAAAAAAAATAGATCCTTTTGTTTTTGGTATCTAAATATATCCTTTTGTTAACAATAAATGTGTCACCTCGCAAAAAATTAAAATGCAGGTGTGAAAACGAAAGAACTTTCTCCACCACTTTATAAAAAACTGGTCCTTTTTTTTTGTATATAATACTAGTAACTAGTAATAATAACGAGGATGAAAATAATTAAATAAAATAATGATGAAAAGAAATTAAAAAAATAAAAATAAAACTAACCGTACCTAACAAACAAGTAAGCCTACAAATCACCCATTATAAAACTTAAACCTATAATTAATAATTTGCAACCAAACTTTTTCTAACATATTTTGAACAAAAAAATCTAAAATAAGGAAACCTTAAATTAAAATTACTATTTCAAGTTTAAAATAGTTTATAGTATATAATATATATTTTACAAAACAAAAAAATGACAGGTCCAAGACAACAAAAATAAAAGTAAAGCTTTATCGAATCATGCTGCAAATGACTCCCACTTAAAACCATTTCAGGAAAGTAAGAAAAGAAAATCACCGGAGTTTAACAACATGATTACCCCATCCAACTATTATTTACGACCCGAGACTTATTTAATTAGTGTCTTGCTTTGGACACTTGATAAGGGGTGGATCGTGGATTTATTATATAAATTAGAAAATTTCAATATAAAATGTAAATTTAATACAAATTAATTTCATCTACTTCTCTCTGTATTTAAAAATAAAAAAATAAATATTTAATTATATGATAGTACACCAATAATAGTGATAACTCCATGCAGTAAAAACAAACTTGATTCTTAAACATTTGTTAAGAATGCAATTTATTATTTATAAAAAACAATTTTTAATATAATTAATATCATTGAGAATTCCAATATCTTATCTTTGGTATAAATAACTTTTTCTTTTATATTTTAGAACATCGATTATGCTACGTATATATCAAAATCAGCTACCAAAGTCAACTATGAGTATAAAATACATATTAGAACACAAATACATATTAAAAATAAATTAAACTACTCATATATTTATATACAAATATATTGGTGGTTGATTTTAGTGACTGATTTTGGTGTATAAATAGCTTTAGAACATAGATTGTTACTTAAATATTATGTATTAAGTCAAGAATATTCCGCTTCTTACTATATGATTAGATTTTAACCATATATTTACTACGTTTTTATATGAATAATTTAAATTTATAAAGATAATTTCTTTTTCTAATTGATAAGATTTTTATAA
>NC_029786.2:23068079-23069023 GCF_000816755.2 Arachis ipaensis | reverse complement strand
AACCTGAAAATACTTAAAAAAATGTACCGCCGCTAAATTAGTTGTTAACTTATTATGTATTAATTCAGTCCCTATGTATTTTGTTGCTACTTTTTTGTGTAGCATTGAAAAAACATTTACCTAAAACAACCGATAAAAAATGCTCCTAATATTAAGGAAGTGAGTAATTTAGAAGTCTAATAAGACATGAACAAGTAAACATATAAAAGAATAATTTTTTTTCTTTTATATATATAATATTTGTAATTGTATATGCACATGGAGACAAAATAAAGATGACTTGTTTAATTATTCTTTATTCACTTTTCATTTTCAATCTTATATCAGCTTCGCCATAATGCTTCTTCGTGTTGGTTGACTTGCGCAAAATATGGTCTTTCCCTTTTTTCTTATTTAATTTACGAGTTACGACCTTTGGATTTTGGTAATTTTTTTTAATTAGTTTATTCAAGTTAATTTTTTAAAAAATATTGTTTTAAAAATTATAATATCTATATTTGATAAAAATGATTTAATAAATATAAATAACAACAAATATATTTGATTGAAATAATTTTTAAAATTTTTTTACATTCGAATATTAAATTTCACTATAGACTAATTTTCTTCTTAAAACATTTTTTAATGTTCTTTCAAAACGCAAAATTGGGACAATTACGCGTGAAGGGAAAGACTGAATAACAGAATAAGTTAAGACCATAGTTTCACTCTAATTGGTGCGCCACTCACGCTGTAAGGTTGAAGTTTGTACAACGTGTAGTCATGTATTACGTAGCGGAGGGGAATTGGGGATGAAAGTGGTTCAGACTGCTCGACCGGAGCTCATACGTCGACTCGTTTTAAGTTCGGTTTATTTTATTAAACAAATAAGATTTGGAATTTTTGTAAAGCATACCAGTTAAATAAAATAGGCCATAAATATAAAAAAAAGCTTATAAAACTTG
>NC_029786.2:23067524-23067941 GCF_000816755.2 Arachis ipaensis | reverse complement strand
ACCATTAATTTATAATGAATTATCTTTTAAAAATTATGAAGTATAAATTTTAGAATATATTTTATGTTAATTTAAAATTTTTAAATTTATTATTTTAAGTTATAATTTATGAAACAGACTTTTTAAATAAATTTGTAGACTTATCGAGTTTTAAACAAGTTGGACTCGAGCCTGAGAAAAGGCTTAAGAGAAATAACAGGTCAAAGTTTAGACTATCTATTTTTAACACACGTCAGACTCATTAAAACTAATTCCACTTTTAGACTATCATTAATACTCGGCTCAACTCATTCCACTTTTACTCCTAATTATGGGTCTTATATGAATGGATGTTCAAACATGTAATATGACAAGAAGTATATTTTGTCGGCTTTTAATTTATCGTTTTAATTTGTTATTTTTTGGGTTGACTTTAGA
>NC_029786.2:23048325-23067363 GCF_000816755.2 Arachis ipaensis | reverse complement strand
TATATGTTATTATTTTTCATAAAATAATTTATTTTGATATAAATGTGATATAATATTTATTAAATTTAATTTTTAAAATATATTTTTTTTAAATTTGCGGTATAAAATTTACCAAATTTTATACGTTATTTTAGGTTAAATTATTTTGTTGATGGTTGGTTCTTATAGTTTTATTAAATTTTTAGTTAGGTCTTTATATTTTTTTTTCAATTGAATCCTTATACCATATTAGATTTTATAACTAAGTTTCTACCGTGACAAAAATATTAGAATTAACAGAATATTTTATTAAACAAAACGGAATATTCAATCAAGTGTTAGATATATTCGTTTTGTTTAATGGAATATTCCATTAATTCTAATATTTTTGTCACGATAAAAATTTAATTATAAAATCTAATATAGTATAGAGATCCAATGAAAAATATATAAAGACCTGTTACGGCCTGGCCCAGTCTGCGCATTACCCAAGCCGGTTCTATGCACGGGATGACCTGACCCGAGGGGCCGGCCTATCAGGTTTTTCACGTTCGGATCACGACCCAGACACCTGTTCCTCTGTAACCAGCCACATGATAACTGGGAAGGGAAGCTTCCAGGAAGGAGACCTCTCCTGTGGGGCCCGCCCTACTGACAGGGTATAATATGGGGAGGGCCCTATCCCTCCCCCACGGTACGTCACTACCCTCTTTATTCTCTCACCACCATCTGCATCATTCCTGACTTGAGCGTCGGAGTGTCATTGCAGGTGGCGCCCCCACCCCTCTTCACTTCGCAGCAGCTCGGGAGGTTGTTAAGTCTCCGTCCTCTTCCTCTGGACCCAGACCAAGGCTGGTTCCTACCATTTCACCTTCAGAGCTCCACTGACCCGTTCGTTACCCGAAGTACTGAACATTGGTGCCGTCTGTGGGGACCGGCCTAAATGGACTTTCTGTTGGGCCCCATGGAGGCAGACGACGGAGGCAAGCAGCACAAGGAGGAAATGGTCCCTCGAAGTGGTAGGGTAGCCTCCGTGGCTTCCTCCAACGAAAGCACGAGATCCCCCCCCCCCCCGTGGCAACCTGAGCTCTCCTCGCGTTCCCAGGAAAGGCGACCCTTCGGAGGAATGGGGAATGACAACGCTAGAATAATGCAAGAGCTACGTCACAGGGTGCAGAATCTGGAGCAAGAACTGACGAGCAGGGAGCGTTACCAACCAGCTCCGAGGCAGGATCGTTCCCGATTTCCTCAAAAGAGAGGTAGAAGCCCTCGAAGAAGTCGCTCCAGATGCACCCCGAACCCCCGATTAGAGTCAGATATCCAAGGGGAAAGCAGGAAAGTGCCAAGAAGATGGCGAGATCCCATAATTTACACCCATCCTCCGACAAGAAATACCGTGGAGGAAAACTGAGAAGACAGCAGAGAAAGACCAAGGAAAAGGCGAGAACCCGTAATCATGGGGCAACCCCTTTCCACTATTCGATCCTCGAGGTCCGGCTACCGAAGCACTTCGATAAGCCAACGGACATGAGGTATGATGGGACCCAAGACCCCCAAGAACATCTAACGGCCTTCGAGGCCAGGATGAATTTGGAAGGAGTGGGTGATGAAGTCAGGTGCCGAGCGTTCCCCGTGACCTTAGCAGGGTCGGCAATCCGTTGGTTCAACGCTCTCCCCCAAGGTTCAGTGACAACCTTTGCGGACATAACCCGCGCCTTCCTAGTCCAGTTTACCATGCGTATCGCTAAAGCTAAACACCCGATCAACTTGCTAGGGGTGACGTAGAGGAGTGGGGAACTGACCAGGAAGTACCTGGACAGGTTCAATGATGAATGCTTGGAGATTGACAGCCTAACCGACTCAATGCCCAGTTTATGCTTGACGAACGGGTTGCTGAACGAGGATTTTAGGAAGCACCTCGTCACCAAGCCCGTGTGGACGATGCAAGAGATCCAAAATGTGGCTAGGGAGTATATCAACGACGAAGAGGTTAGCCAAGTCGTGGCAGCAAACAAGCGGCAACCCGCCTATAACCCTGGTCGTCATCCCGGTAATGGGAAAAGGGCTAAGGAGCACTCCAAGGACGGAAGGCCAGCTAAAGCTTTTAAGTCGCTCCCCCGGGGTAGGGAGGTTTACAAACTACACTCCCTTGACAGCCCCGATCGTCGAGGTCTACCAGCAAATAGTCGACAAGGGCATCCTATCGAAGCCTCGACAACTCAAGTATAGAACTGGAGGGAACAAAAACCTCTATTGCGACTACCACAAGGGCTTCGGCCATAAGACCCAAGATTGTTTCGATTTGAAGGATGCTCTGGAGCAGGCGATTCGGGAAGGTAAGCTGGCAGAGTTCTCTCACCTCATAAGAGAACCCAGGAGGCGGGATTGTGACCGATCTGGCGATGACAAGAGCCGCGCTGTGAAGCCAAGGCAAGACCCCGAGGAGGACAACGAGCGTGGCCTCACCATTGTGAACGTTGTAGTCAGAAGAGACGTTGCTCCGAGGTCGAAGTTGGCATGCAGGAAGGATGCCAAAGTCTTGGCTATGTCGTTGTCCAGTCCCATGCCCTCCTCCAGGAGAGTCCCGTCAGTATCATTTAGACCAAATGACCAGTGGTTTGATGACTTGCCGAAAAGCCCTCCTATGGTAATTACATCAAGGGTGGGAACTGGTCTGGTCAGGCGAATCCTCGTAGACACCAGAGCCGACTCGAACATCATGTTCCGTAACGTCTTTAATGCTCTGGGCCTCTGAGACACCGACCTGAGAACCCGCCAACATGGCGTGGTCGGTTTAGGTGATAACTTCATTAAGCCTGATGGAATAGTTTCCCTCCCAGTCTCCATATGAGGGGGTAAAGGAAAGAGATCGGTCATGGCGGAGTTCGTTGTTTTAAGGGACTCCACGGCCTATAAGCTCATCTTGGGAAGAAAAACCATCAATGAGTTCGGAGCAGTGATTTGTACCAAGCTGCTGGTAATGAAGTTTGTTGCTGATGATGGGTCGGTTGGATCCATCAGGGGAGATTTGGAAATGGCGATTGCTTGCGACAACGCCAGTCTTTCCCTGAGGAAAAAGTCCAAAGAAGCACCCAGGGTCTTCCTAGCCGACCTGGATGCAAGGGTCGAAGACAGAGCCAGACCAGAACCCGAAGGAGACCTTGAGAAGTTCAGGGTCGACGACTCGGAAGAAAAGTTCACCTTCGTGAACGGGAACCTCCCTCATGACTTGAAAGAACCGTTGGTGGAAATGATTCGAGCAAACGACGATCTCTTCGCCTGGACACCGGCCGACATGCCGGGAATTGATCTTCGATTCATGTCACACCACCTGGCCGTCAGGGCAGAAACTAAGCAGGTGGCACAGAGGAGGAGGAAAATGTCCTAGAAAAGAGCTGACGAGGTGGCGAGGCAAATGGCTAGTCTGCTAGAAGTGGGGTTCATCCGAGAACTGGACTACTCGACCTGGCTGTCGAACGTAGTCCTGTTTAAGAAAGCCAATGGAAAGTGGAGAATGTGCGTGGACTATTCCGATCTCATAAGGCATACCCCAAAGATTCCTTCCCCCTTCCTAACATTGATGCTCTTGTAGACGCGACTGCGGGATATCAGTTTCTGAGTTTCATGGATGCATATTCTGGCTACAACCAGATTCTGATGCACCGGCTAGACGAGGAGAAGATGGCATTTATAATGCCAGGGGGTACGTACTGCTATAAGGTGATGCCTTTCGGACTGAAAAATATAGGAGCAACATATCAGAGGCTGATGAACAAGGTATTTAGCAGTCTCATTGGCAGGACAGTGGAAGTATATGTAGACGACATCTTGGTAAAGACCACCCAGGCTGAGGACCTCATCAGGGATCTGGAGACCGTGTTCGCATCTCTTCGGCGGCACAACATGAGGCTTAATCCTCTTAAGTATGCCTTCGCTATGGAAGCCGGGAAGTTCCTGGGTTTTATGATAACCCAAAGAGTAGTGGAAGCCAACCCGGAGAAATGTGACGCAATCCTGCAAATGAACAGCCCGAGGTGCGTCAAGGACGTACAAAGGTTAGCGGGAAGACTTACTGCCTGATGAGCGGATAATTTATACGCTTTTTGGCATCGTTTTTACTTAGTTTTTAGTATGATTTGATTAGTTTTTAGTATATTTTTATTAGTTTTTAAATAAAAATCACATTTCTAGATTTTACTATGAGTTTGTGTATTTTTCTGTAATTTCAGATATTTTCTGGCTGAAATTGAGGGACCTGAGCAAAAATCTGATTCAGAGGCTGAAAAAGGACTGCAGATGCTGTTGGATTCTGACCTCCCTGCACTCAAAGTGGATTTTTTGGAGCTATAGAAGTCCAAATGGTGCGCTCTCAACTGCGTTGGAAAGTAGACATCCAGGGCTTTCCAGAAATATATAATAGTCCATACTTTGCCCGAGTTTAGACGACGCAAACTGGCATTCAACTCCAGTTCTCTGCCCTATTCTGGCGTTAAACGCCAGAAACAGGTTACAAGTTGGAGTTAAACGCCCAAAACAGGTTACAACCTGGCGTTTAACTCCAGAAACAGCCTAGGCATATGTAAAGTTCAAGTCTCAGCCCTAGCACACACCAAGTAGGCCCCGGTAGTAGATTTCTGCACTATCTATCATAGTTTATTCATTTTCTGTAAACCTAGGTTACTAGTTTAGTATTTAAACAACTTTTAGAGATTTATTTTTGTACCTCACAACATTTTCACGTTTTACATTGTATCTCTATGGCATGAGTCTCTAAACCCCATGATTGGGGGTGAGGAGCTCTGCTGTGTCTCGATGAATTAATGCAATTATTTCTGTTTTCTATTCAAACACGCTTGTCTCTGTTCTAAGACATTCACTCGCACTTAACCATGATAAATGTGATGATCTGTGACACTCATCACCATTTTCAACACATGAACGCGTGCCTGATAATCACTTCCGTTCTACCTTAGATTGAGTGTGTATCTCTTTGATTCTTGGTTCACATGTTTGATTGCTTCTCCTGACAACAGAGCATTCGAATCCGTGAGATCAAAGTCTTCGTGGTGTAGGCTAGAATTATTGGTGGCCATTCCTGAGATCCGGAAAGTCTAAACCTTGTCTGTGGTATTCCGAGTAGGATCTGGCATGGGATGACTGTGACGAGCTTCAAACTCACGAGTGCTGGGCGTAGTGACAGACGAAAAAGGATCAATGGATCCTATTCCAACATGAGTGAGAACTGACAGATGATTAGCCGTGCGGTGACAGCGCATTTGGACCATTTTCACTGAGAGGACGGATGGTAGCCATTGACAACGGTGATCCACCAACATACAGCTTGCCATGGAAGGAGTCTTGCGTGCGTGAAGAAGAAGACAGTGGGAAAGCGGAGATTCAGAAGACAGAGTATCTCCAAAACCTCAATCTGTTCTCCATTACTGCATAACAAGTAACCTTTATTTCATGTTATTTAGTTTTCATAAACAAAAGTAATTTTTATCATTAATCTCCTGATTAAGATTTACAAGATAACCATAGATTGCTTCAAGCCAACAATCTCCGTGGGATCGACCCTTACTCACGTAAGGTATTACTTGGACGACCCAGTGCACTTGCTGGTTAGTGGTACGAGTTGTGAAAAGTGTGATTTACAATTCGTGCACCAAGTTTTTGGCGCCGTTGCCGGGAATTGTTCGAGTTTGAACAACTGACGGTTCATCTTGTTGCTTAGATTAGGAAAATTTTGTCTTTTGGGTCAGAGTCTTTTATTTTTGTTTCAAAGGTTTTCCAAAAATTTATTATTTTTCTTTATTAATCTTTAGATTTTTTCTGTTTGAGTTTAGTTTCATATTTTAAGTTTGGTGTCAATTGTATGTTTTTATTTTCCTTTAAATTTTCGAATTTGTGTTCATTGTTCTTTCTTGATCTTCAAGTTGTTCTTGCTATTTTTCTTGTTTGATCTTTAGTTTTTCCTGTCCTGTGTCTTTTCTCATTTTTCTTGTGCGTTTTCAACTTATCAGTTTTCAAAAAAAAAAATTTATACATTAAATACCTTTATTAAAACACTTTAAATTTATAGCTCAATTGGCTGGAGCAGTGTGCTTATGTTCTTGGTAATTGAGAATCTTTCTTTTAAAACTTTTTCAAAAATAATTTTTCTTTGATTAAATCTCATGTCAAACTTTTAAGTTTGGTGTCCTCTTGTTATTTTTTTTTATTTTCGAAAAATTATTTTTAGTTTTTTAAAAGTTTTAAGTTTGGTGTTCTTTTCATGTTCTTGTGAGTCTTCAAAGTGTTCTTGAGGCTTCTTTGTGTTTCGATCTTAAAATCTTTAAGTTTGGTGTTCCTTGGTGTTTTCCCTCTAAAACTTTCGAAAAACAAGGAGCATTAGATCTAAAAATTTTAAGTCTTGTGTCATTTTATTGTTTTTCTCTTTTCTCATTAAATTCAAAAATATCTTTTCTCTTTATTTTAAATTGAATTTTTGAAAATTACTTTTAAAAATTCAGACTTTTATTTTAAAAATCAAATCTTTTCAAAATTCAAAATCTTTTTCAAAAATCATATCCAAAGTTTTTCAAATCTTCTCAATTAAGAAATTATTTTCATTTTCAAGTTTATTTTTCTCTAGGTTTTCGAAATTTACATTTTAATTTCTAATTATTCTATTTTATTTTATCTTATTATTTTTATTTATCTTAATAATTTGGTTTGTTCTACTTCAATAAAATAAAAACAAAAATATATTTTCTTTGCAATTCATATCAATTCCATTTTATCCATCATGGATCTAAGTGGAAATGAACAGTCCAGAAGGACTCTGGGATCATATGCTAATCCCACTACTGCTGCATATGGGAGTAGTATCTGTATACTTCCCATCAAAGCAGGCAGTTTTGAGCTAAATCCTCAGCTTATTGTCATGGTGCAGCAAAATTGCCAGTATTCCGGTCTTCCACAGGAAGAACCTACTGAGTTTCTGGCACAATTCTTGCAAATTGCTGACACAGTACGTGACAAGGAGGTAGATCAGGATGTATACAGACTGTTACTGTTTCCGTTTGCTGTAAAAGATCAAGCTAAGAGGTGGTTAAATAACCAACCCACAGCAAGCATAAGAACATGGAAACAATTATCAGATAAATTCCTGAATCAATACTTCCCTCCAAAAAGGATGACACAGCTAAGGCTGGACATCCAAGGCTTTAAACAAGAGGATAATGAATCCCTTTATAACACCTGGGAGAGGTACAGAGGGATGCTAAGGAAATACCCCTCTGAAATGTTTTCAGAGTGGGTGCAATTAGACATCTTCTACTATGGGCTTACAAAAAGAGGTCAGATATCTCTAGACCACTCAACTGGTGGATCTATACACATGATAAAAATTATTGAAGAGGCTCAAGAGCTTATTGATGTAGTTGCTAGAAATCAGCATCTGTACATAAGTAGTGGGTCCTCCATAAAAGAAGAAGCCAAAGCAGTGTCTACTGAACTTGGTCCTCCAGAACAAGTTGCTGAACTCAATCAACAATTATGTTTTCTAACAAAACAGCTAGCAGAATTCAAGGAGATGCTACAAGACACTAAGAATGCTAATAAAAATATGGAAGCACAATTGAATCAGACAAAACAGCAGTTATCAAAGCAGATAACAGAAGAGTGCCAGGCTGTTCAATTAAGAAGTGGGAAAACATTAAATACCTCACTTCAGAGCAGCAGAAAGCCAAGGAAAGAACAACTGACAGAGGATGAGCAAAATATTATCCAAAATCCCTCTGAGGACAGTAAGAGCCCAGAGAAGAACAACTCTGGCGTTCAAACGCCAGAAACAGGCAAGGAGCTGGCGTCAAACGCCCAATGGAAGCTCAGTTCTGGCGTTCAAACGCCAAAAACAGGCAAGAAGTTAGCGTCCAACGCCAATCAAGCTTCTAACCCTGGCACCCAAACGCCAGTGAGGGATCAGACACACACAAGTGCTGATAGCAACCCCTCTAAAAAGGCTTCTCCAACCACCTCTGTAGGAAATAAACCTGCAGCAACTAAGGTTGAGGAATACAAAGCCAAGATGCCTTATCCTCAAAAACTCTGCCAAGAGGAGCAGGATAAGCAATTTGCCCGCTTTGCAAACTATCTCAGGACTCTTGAAATAAAGATTCCATTTGCAGAGGCACTTGAGCAAATACCCTCTTATGCCAAGTTCATGAAAGAGATCTTGAGTCATAAGAAATATTGGAGAGAAACTGAAAGAGTTCTTCTCACTGAAGAATGCAGTGCAGTCATTCTGAAAAGCTTCCCAGAAAAGCTTAAAGATCCTAGGAGCTTTATGATACCATGCATATTAGAGGATAATTGCACCAAGACAGCTTTTTGTGATCTTGGGGCAAGTATCAACCTAATACTTGCATCCACTATCAGAAAGCTTGGTTTAACTGAAGAAGTCAAACCAACTCGGATATGTCTCCAACTTGCTGATGGCTCCATTAAATACCCATCAGGCCAGCATCTAGACACACCAAAAGACTACATGAAAGTTGATCTTATTGACTCTTTGGTAGAGGAGATCAACATAGCTGAGAGTCTCGAATCAGAGCTGGAAGACATATTTAAAGATGTTCAATCTGATCTGGAGGATTCAGAGGAATTGAAAGATCCTCTGAAACTTCATCAGGAAGAGGAAAAACCCCCTAAACCCGAGCTCAAACCATTACCACCATCCCTGAAATATGCATTTCTGGGAGAAGGTGACACTTTTCCGGTGATCATAAGCTCTGCTTTAAATCCCCTGGAAGAGGAAGCGCTACTTCAAGTGCTAAGGACACACAAGACAGCTCTTGGGTGGTCCATAAGTGATCTTAAGGGAATCAGCCCAGCAAGATGCATGCACAAGATCCTATTGGAGGGCGATGCTAAGCCAGTGGTTTAACCACAAAGGCGGCTAAATCCAGCCATGAAGGAAGTGGTGCAGAAAGAGGTCACCAAATTACTGGAGGCTGGGATTATTTATCCTATTTCTGATAGTCCCTGGGTGAGCCCTGTCCAAGTTGTCCCCAAAAAGGGAGGCATGACAGTGGTTCATATTGAAAAAAAATGAACTAGTTCCAACAAGAACAGTTACAGGGTGGCGCATGTGTATTGACTACAGAAGGCTTAATACAGCCACTAGAAAGGATCATTTTCCTTTACTATTCATAGACCAGATGCTAGAAAGACTAGCAGGTCATGATTATTACTGCTTTTTGGATGGCTATTCAGGTTACAACCAAATTGCAGTAGAACCCCAGGATCAAGAGAAAACAGCATTCACATGTCCATCTGGAGTATTTGCCTACAGAAGGATGCCATTTGGGCTGTGTAATGCACCCGCAACCTTTCAGAGATGTATGCTCTCTATTTTCTCTGATATGGTGGAAAAATTTCTGGAAGTCTTCATGGATGACTTCTCAGTATATGGAGACTCATTCAGCTCCTGTCTTGATCACCTGACACTGGTTCTGAAAAGATGCTAAGAGACTAACCTGGTTTTAAACTGGAAAAAATGTCACTTTATGGTGACTGAAGGGATTGTCCTTGGGCACAAGATTTCAAACAAGGGAATAGAGGTGGATCAAGCTAAGGTGGAGGTAATTGAAAAATTACCACCACCTGCCAATGTTAAGGCAATCAGAAGCTTTCTGGGGCATGCAGGATTCTATAGGAGGTTTATAAAGAATTTTTCAAAAATTGCAAAACCCCTAAGCAACCTGCTAGCTGCTGACACGCCATTTGTGTTTGACACAAAGTGTCAGCAGGCGTTTGAAACTCTGAAAGCTAAGCTGGTCACAGCCCCAGTTATTTCTGCATCAGACTGGACATTACCATTCAAACTAATGTGTGATGCCAGTGATCATGCCATTGGTGCAGTATTGGGGCAGAGGCATGACAAGCTTCTGCATGTCATTTATTATGCTAGCTATGTTTTAAATGATGCCCAGAAAAATTACACAACCACAGAAAAAAAAATTGCTTACTGTGGTTTATGCCATTGACAAGTTTAGGTCATACTTAGTAGGATCAAAAGTGATTGTGTACACTGACCATGCTGCTCTTAAATATCTACTTACAAAGCAGGATTCAAAACCCAGGCTCATAAGATGGGTGTTGCTTCTGCAAGAGTTTGATATAGAAATAAGAGACAGAAAAGGGACAGAAAATCAAGTGGCTGATCATCTGTCCCGGATAAAACCAGTAGAAGGGGCGTCATTTCCCTCTATTAAGATCTCTGAAACCTTTCCGGATGAGCATTTATTCGCCATTCAGGAAACACCATGGTTTGCAGACATTGTAAACTATAAAGCTGCAAGGTTCATACCCAAGGAGTACAGCAGGCAACAAAAGAAAAAATTAATTACTGATGCAAAGTACTACTTGTGGGATGAACCCTATCTCTTTAAGAGATGTGCAGACGGAATAATCCAAAGGTGTGTGCCTAGAGAAGAAGCACAGAAGATCTTATGGCATTGCCATGGGTCGCAATATGGAGGCCACTTCGGAGGTGAGCGAACAGCCACCAGGGTCCTCCAATGTGGCTTCTACTAGCCTACCCTCTATAGAGATTCCCGAGAGTTTGTATGTAACTGTGACAGTTGCCAGAGCTGGTAATCTGCCTCATGGTTACGCCATGCCTCAACGAGGAATCTTGGAGATTGAGTTATTTGATGTATGGGGTATTGACTTCATGAGACCTTTTCCACCATCATACTCAAACACTTATATTCTGGTGGCAGTCGACTATGTATCCAAATGGGTAGAGGCCATTGCCACACCCACTAATGATACTAAGACAGTGCTGAAGTTCCTCCAAAAACATATCTTCAGTAGGTTTGGTGTCCCTAGAGCACTAATTAGTGATGGGGGCACTCACTTCTGCAACAAACAGCTTTACTCTGCTATGGTCCGGTATGAAATTAGTCACAAGGTGGCTACTCCATATCATCCACAGACAAACGGACAAGCTGAAGTCTCTAATAGAGAACTAAAAAGAATCCTGGAACGGACTGTAAGCACCCGTAGACAGGATTGGGCGAGAAGCTTGGATGATGCTCTGTGGGCTTATAGAACAGCATTCAAGACTCCTATAGGGACCTCTCCATACCAGCTTGTGTATGGTAAGGCCTGCCATCTACCTGTGGAACTGGAGTACAAAGCCTACTGGGCAACCAGATTCCTAAACTTTAATGCCAAATTAGCTGGAGAAAAAAGATTACTCCAGCTGAATGAGCTAGAGGAATTCAGACTCACTACTTTCGAAAATGCCAAGCTTTACAAAGAGAAAACAAAAAGGTGGCATGACAGAAAGCTGTCATCTAGAGTCTTTGAACCAGGACAGAAGGTTCTGCTGTTTAACTCTAGGCTCAGGCTATTCCCCAGGAAACTGAAATCCCGGTGGAGGGGACCATATGTGATTACAAGTGTGTCACCATATGGCTATGTGGAGCTTCAAGACATTGATTCTAATAAGAAGTACATGGTTTTGAATTCATCCTTGAAATTAGTTTAATTATTTTGATGTGGTAACAATACTTTTTGTTTTCTGAATGAATGCTTGAATAGTGCATATGTCTTTTGAATTTGTTGTTTATGAATGTTAAATATGTTGGCTCTTGAAAGAATGATGAAAAGGAGAAATGTTATTGATAATCTGAAAAATCATAAAATTGATTCTTGAAGCAAGAAAAAGCAGTGAATACAAAAGCTTGCAAAGAAAAATGGCGAAAAAAAAGAGAGAGAGAAAGAAAAAGAAAAAAAGCAAGCAGAAAAAGCCAATAGCTCTTTAAACCAAAAGGCAAGAGCAAAAAGCCAATAACCCTTTAAACCAAAAGGCAATTCTGAACTTCAATGGATTAAGTGAGATGCCAAAACTGTTCAGAGGCAAAAAGCTACTAGTCCCGCTCATTTAATTGGAGCTAAGCTTCATTGATATTTTGGAATTTATAGTATATTTTCTTCTTTTTATCCTATTTGATTTTCAGTTGCTTGGGGACAAGCAACAATTTAAGTTTGGTGTTGTGATGAGCGGATAATTTATACGCTTTTTGGCATCGTTTTTACATAGTTTTTAGTATGATTTGATTAGTTTTTAGTATATTTTTATTAGTTTTTAAATAAAAATCACATTTCTGGACTTTACTATGAGTTTGTGTGTTTTTCTATGATTTCAGGTATTTTCTGGCTGAAATTGAGGGACCTGAGCGAAAATCTGATTCAGAGGCTGAAAAAGGACTGCAGATGCTGTTGGTTTCTGACCTCCCTGCACTCAAAGTGAATTTTCTGGAGCTACAAATATCCAAATGGCGCGCTCTTAATTGCGTTGGAAAGTAGACATCCAGGGCTTTCCATAAATATATAATAGTCCATACTTTGTCCGAGTTTAGACGATGCAAACTGGCGTTCAACGCTAGTTCTCTGCCCTATTCTGGCGTTAAACGCCAGAAATAGGTTACAAGTTGGAGTTAAACGCCCAAAACAAGTTACAACCTGGTGTTTAACTCCAAAAACAGCCTAGGCACGTGTAAAGCTCAAGTCTCAGCCCCAGCACACACCAAGTGGGCCCTGAAAGTGGATTTCTGCACTATCTATCATAGTTTATTCATTTTCTGTAAACCTAGGTTACTAGTTTAATATTTAAACAACTTTTAGAGATTTATTTTTGTACCTCATGACATTTTCACGTTTTACATTGTATCTTTACGGCATGAGTCTCTAAACTCCATGATTGGAGGTGAGGAGCTCTGCTGTGTCTCGATGAATTAATGCAATTACTTATGTTTTCTATTCAAACACGCTTGTCTCTGTTCTAAGACATTCACTCGCACTTAACCATGATGAATGTGATGATCCATGACACTCATCACCATTCTCAACCCATGAACGCGTGCCTGACAATCACTTCCGTTCTACCTTAGATTGAGTGTGTATCTCTTTGATTCCTGGTTCACATGTTTGATTGCTTCTCCTGACAACAGAGCATTCGAATCTGTGAGATCAGAGTCTTCGTGGTGTAGGCTAGAATTATTGGCGGCCATTCCTGAGATCCAGAAAGTCTAAACCTTGTCTGTGGTATTCCGAGTAGGATCTGGCATGAGATGACTGTGACGAGCTTCAAACTCACGAGTGCTGGGCGTAGTGACAGACGAAAAAGGATCAATGGATCTTATTCCAACATGAGTGAGAACCGACAGATGATTAGCCGTGCGGTGACAGCGCATTTGGACCATTTTCACTGAGAGGACGGATGGTAGCCATTGACAACAGTGATCCACCAACATACAGCTTGCCATGGAAGGAGTCTTGCGTGCGTGAAGAAGAAGACAGTGGGAAAGCGGAGATTCAAAAGACAGAGTATCTCCAAAACCTCAATCTGTTCTCCATTACTGCATAACAAGTAACCTTTATTTTATGTTATTTTGTTTTCATAAACAAAAGTAATTTTTATCATTAATCTCCTGACTAAGATTTATAAGATAACCATAGATTGCTTCAAGCCAACAATCTCCATGGGATCGACCCGTACTCACGTAAGGTATTACTTGGACGACCCAGTGCACTTGCTGGTTAGTGGTACGAGTTGTGAAAAGTGTAATTTACAATTTGTGCACCACTACCCTATCACGATTTCTCGGTGCGTCGGCAGCAAAAGCGCTCCCGTTCTTTAACTTAATGAAAAAGGGGATTGTGTTCGAATGGACCCCAGCATGTGAGGAGGCTTTCCACCATTTCAAGAAATTACTGTCGACACCCCTTGTCATTGGGAAACCCATAGACTCGGAAGCACTGTATCTATACCTAGCCGTAACTGATAAAGCCTTGGCAACCGTCCTGGTACGAGAAAAAGGGAAAATACAGCAACCAGTCTACTTTGTGAGCAAGGCATTGCAGGGCGCAGAGCTGAGGTACAGTAAGTTGGAAAAGCTGGCATACGCTCTCCTAACCTCCTCTCGTAGGTTGTGACAGTACTTTCAAGGACACCAGATAATCGTCAGGACGGACCAAGCAATCCGCCAAGTGCTACAAAAGCCCGACCTGGCGGGCAGAATGATGACCTGGGCAATCAAACTGTCTCAGTATGACTTGCAGTACGAGCCCAGACATGCAATCAAGGCCCAAGCAATGGCTGATTTTCTGGTTGAAGTGACGGGAAACACTCCTGAGGCACCGAACACACGGTGGAACCTCCACGTGGACGGAGCCTCCAACCAAACGTTCGGAGGAGCAGGAGTCATTCTAGAAAGCCCAACGGGAGTCGTATATGAGCAATCAATCAAGTTCGACTTTCCGGTGTCCAATAATTAAGCAGAATACGAGGCCCTTCTTGGCGGCCTGCAATTGGCGAGGGAAGTCGGGGCCACCATAGTGGAAGTATGTAGTGACTCTCAGATCATCACGTCGCAGGTTAATGGAACGTATCAAGCCAGGGACTCACTGCTGCAGAAATACTTGGAGAGGGTCAAGAAGCTAAGTGAGGAGTTCGACGAGGTCACGATACAGCACGTTCTAAGGGAGAAGAACACACGGGCTGATCTCCTATCAAAGATGGCGAGCACAAAGCCAGGAATGGATAACCGATCTATCATTCAAGGTTTGTTAAAAGAACCAACAGTGACCTTGCATTTAACCCAAGCAGACCCCTCATGGATAGACCCGATCACTGATTTCCTGGAAGACGGTAAACTCCCTAATGAAGAAAAGACGGCAAAGGTGCTAAGAAGAGAAGTGGCCAAGTAGACAATAATACAAGGCTAGCTGTTCAAGAAAGGGCTCAACCAACCTCTATTGAAGTGCCTACGCCCCGAACAAACGGACTATGTGTTAAGCGAAGTCCATGAGGGGTGTTGTGGCCATCACATTGGAGGGAAGGCCTTAGCCCGAAAACTCGTCCGGGCCGATTACTACTGGCCCTCAATGATGGTGGATTCCAAAGAGTTTGTGAAGAGATACAGAAGATGTCAAGAGAACACTAACTTTCACAAAGTACCGGAAGCTGAACTAAGCCTGCTGACGGCCTCCCGACCATTCTCACAGTGGGGAGTCAACCTGTTAGGGCCTTTCCCGGTTGGACCTGGACAGGTCAAGTACCTAATTGTCGCCATCAACTATTATACCAAATGGGTAGAAGCCGAGCCGTTGGCCAATATATCTTTGGCTAATTGTCGGAAGTTCATGTGGAGACAAGTAATAGCCAGATTTGAAATCCCAGAGATCGTCGTCTCGGACAATGGGACACAGTTTGCCGACAAAAAATTCGGATAATTCCTTGCCAGCTTAGGCATAAAGCAGAAGTTCTCGTCTGTTGAGCACCCCCAAACCAACGGCCAAGTTGAAGCGGCAAACAAGGTCATCCTACAAGGCCTCAAAAAGCGACTTGACCAGAAGAAGGGAGCATGGGCAAATGAGCTAGCCTCAGTCCTCTGGTCCTATTGCACAACTCAACAGTCATCTACTAGGGAGACGCCCTTCTAGCTCACCTACCGGGTGGACGCAGTAATTCCCGTGGAGATAGGGGAACAACACCGGCGGCTACTTTTGGGAGGAGTCGAAGAAGCCGTAGAAAAGGACTTAGTGGATGAAACTAGAGAGACGGCCAACTTGTCGGAGACGGCATTGAAGCAGAGGATGGCCCTGAGTTACAACGCCAAAGTCCTCAAGAGATATTTTGAGCCGAGCAACCTAGTCTTACGACGCAACGACATCGGACTCCCGACACCAGGAGAAGAAAAGTTGGCGGCAAATTGGGAAGGTCCATACAGGGTGAAGGAAGTACTTGGCAGTGGTGCCTACAAGTTGGAGCGGCTAGATGTCAGGGAAATTCCCAGAACCTGGAATGCAAGGAACCTAAGAAGATTCTATTCCTAGGAGCCAGGACACACCCAGCGAGCAAGCGGTTTGCATGCCTAGCCGGTTTAGTAAGACACGTACTACTTTATGTTTATATTACTCCCTATTGGTTATTTATATGAATGACAATTTGCTACACTGATTGTCTCCCCTAGTTTCGGACTTCTCGTTTTAAATTTTGATACACCGTTTGAAATTGTTCAAATTATTTTGCCAAGTAAAGGTAACCAATTCCATAGCGACACAGCATCCCGGGATTGATCACCCCGGGAACCAACGAAGTCGCAAACACTACAACAAACGGCTGCTAAGTAAAGCCAAGTTTGAGACATTCAAACGAAAAAAGCCACGACCTAGCTTCATTAATTTCCAATGAGACGGCAAACAAACAGTAAGCGGATACCAAGCGAGTTAATTACCAACAAAACGGCAATCAAACAGCAAATACCAAGCGAGTTAATTACCGGCAAAACGGTCGACAAGTAAATTGTTAATCTACCAACAAAACGGTAAACAAGTTCGCTAGAACTACTCAAGTATTCAGAAATCTACAGATTACAAAATTTCAAACAAAATACAACAAGTAAGATTACATCATTTTCTTCGGAATATCAACTATCTTGCCATCCTTGATAGTCTTGAAAACGCTAATAGCGGAGGTGTCGAAGTTGGGAGCTAGCAGCTTCACCTGAGCCTTGATAGCCTCCTCGGTCATCAGGATGGCATTCTTACCTTGCTTCATGGTCTCTTTGTACTTCTTCAAATCAGCTGCTTCAGTCTTGGCTACAATTGCCGATGAAAGAGCCTCATCGTGCTCTTTCTCGAGCTCATTCACCCGACCTTGAGCAACGCTGAGCTGACCCTCCAAGGAAAGCTCCCGCTCGGTAAGTCACGCTACGACAGCATCGGAAGTCTTGATCTTCTCCTCGGCGTCAGCTAGCTGCGTCTGGAGCGACCTGACCTCAACCTTGTACTTGTCATTACCCTTAATAGATGATTGAAGCTTGTTCTCAAATGACCGCGCCCCCACCAAGGCGATTTCCACTTTTCTCGCTCTGGCGGCTCCCCGGAGCAAGGTACGATACATCCATCTGGCCTGCGAGGCGAGATCCCCACCACGGAAGATGTCCTCCGTGCCGGGGAGCAGTTGGGAATCAATGAAGTTCCCGACATCAAAGTTCTTCTCCATCAACTGTGAGGACTCCCTCAGGGCTAGAAGACGATTTCTTCTTTCTTGGGTTGTCAACAACCACCACCTCAGGCCCTTCACCCTCCACCTCGATCTCTGGTCGGGGACTCGGACCAGCACTGGTTCCAATCACCTCCCCCTAGGTAGGTTGGGACTGAGCCTCGACCTCGACGGCATCGTTGGGGGGCACCTCGTTGTTATGGGTGGCAGAGTCATCGTCGCTATCATCAGCAAGAAATGTATTAAACAAAGCATCAACTCCAACCTGTTCGCCAGCCATTGATACTACAACAACAGATGAAAGCTTGTTAGTCGGTACAAATAATAAACACGAGCAAAGAACCAAGCGACCATGCACCTATATAACCCCTAGCCATGTCCTGATTGCCCATAAGGAGATGGGGGGTTAACATGGTTCCTGCTAAATATAACCAACAGAACGTTGGCAACCTTCTTGCTCTCATGGGACAACCCTTTGTAGGTCACCTTCATGAAGGCGTTCGCCCCCAAACCGAAGCTCCAATAGCTCGGGATGTGGCACTCCCCTTCTAAAGTCAGCCAGAAGGGGTGCCGACCTTCAGCGGGGCGAACTTTGAAATACTTATCTTTAAAACCGTGGTAAGAATCCTCAAACAAGCTAAAGATCCTCCGACCTTGGGCTGCTCGGAAGGACATGAAGCCTTTTTTAGCCTTTCCTTTTTTGGAAGGATTTGCCAAGGTGAAAAGGAACAAAAATACCTCGACGCAGGCTGTCAGCTCTAAATATTGACAAACCATCTCGAAACAGCGGATAGAGGCCCAGGTGTTTGGATGCAACTGAGACGGCGCCATGTCACATCGATTGAGAAGCGCCATTTGAAAGGGGGAAAAGGGGATGCGAACTCCCAGGTGGGTGAACATCGCCTTGTACATCCAGATCCAATCGGGGACCCAGGGAGAGTGTAGGTTTAGTTGGAATATCTGTTCCTGGCTAGTAGGAACAAAAACCTCATAGTTAGCCTCCTCGGGGCCTCCCCCGCAGAGATACTCGGCTTGTCGGAACTCCGTAAGTTCCTCTAGAGACATCTAGTTGGGGGTTTCCTTCACGTTCGAGGTCACCTAGGCGTATCAATCATAAGGTGCTCTTGCAACGGGAACCCTCACGATGGAACGTTGGGCCATACCTACAGTGGGGCACCACTTAGAGTCAGTCTATGAGGTTGGGAGACCGGCACTAACGCCAAAAACTACAGTTAGCCTACCCAATGTCTACAGTCAAGTCTAAACACCAAACCCATAGTTAAAATGAAGCCTACGAACAAAAGCCAAAAATCTGGAATGGTTACTCCCCCAGGATCTTCCTAATGCAAGTGATGAGCGGATAATTTGTACGCTTTTTGGCATTGTTTTTAGTATGTTTTTAGTAGGATCTAGTTACTTTTAGGGATGTTTTCATTAGTTTTTATGTTAAATTCACATTTCCAGACTTTACTATGAGTTTGTGTGTTTTTCTGTGATTTCCGGTATTTTCTGGCTGAAATTGAGGGACTTGAGCAAAAATCAGATTCAGAGGTTGAAGAAGGATTGCTGATGCTGTTGGATTCTGACCTCCTTGCACTCAAAGTGGATTTTCTGGAGCTACAGAACTCAAAATGGCGCGCTTCTAATTGCGTTGGAAAGTAGACATCCAGGGCTTTCCAGCAATGTTTAATAGTCCATACTTTGGCCGAGTTTAGACGACGTAAAAGGGCGTTGAACGCCAGTTCTACGCTGCTGTCTGGAGTTAAACGCCAGAAACAAGTCACAAACCAGAGTTGAACGCCAGAAATACGTTACAACCTGGCGTTCAACTCTAAGAAGGACCTCTACACGTGCAACACTCAAGCTCAGCCCAAGCACACACCAAGTGGGCCCCGTAAGTGGATTTATGCATCAATTACTTACTTCTGTAAACCCTAGTAGCTAGTTTATTATAAATAGAACTTTTTACTATTGTATTAGACATCCTGAGTTTT
>NC_029786.2:23043689-23048260 GCF_000816755.2 Arachis ipaensis | reverse complement strand
TAAAGCCAACCATAGAAAGGAGTAAGACTGATTGGATGAAGATAGCAGGAAAGCAGAGGTTCAGAGGAACGATTGCATCTCCATACGCTTATCTGAAATTCTCACCAATGATTTACATAAGTATTTCTATCCTTATTTTAGTATTAATTTCGAAAACCCCATTACTATTTTATATCTGCCTGACTGAGATTTACAAGGTGACCATAGCTTGCTTCATACCAACAATCTCCGTGGGATTCAACCCTTACTCACGTAAGGTTTATTACTTGGACGACCCAGTGCACTTGCTGGTTAGTTATGCGAAGTTGTGAAGATATGAGACCATGGTTTTGTGCATCCGTTTTTGGTGCCATCGCCAGGGAATCAATTTCGAACAATAATTCACAACCTGAGTAACAATTTTGCATACCAAGTTTTTGGCGCCGTTGCCGGGGATTGTTCGAGTTTGGACAACCGACGGTTCATCTTGTTGCTCAGATTAGGTAACTTTCTTTCTGTTTTATCTTCAAAAAGTTTTCAAAAAAAAATTTTCAAAAATCTTTCAAAAATTTCTCCTTTGTTTTCGAAAAAATTTAAAAAAAAAATATTGTTTTCAAAAATATATTTTTCTTCAGAATTTTTAAGAATGAATTCTAGTGTTTCATGAAGCATGTTGAAGCCTGGCTGGCTATAAAGCCATATCCAAACTCCTTTGGGATTGGTCTTCAACTAATCACCTCAATGGATGTAATTCCATTCTAAAGCTTGGCTGGCTATTAAGCCATGCCTGACCCCTTGATTGGAGCTTTAGTTTAAAGAGCATAAGATTCCTGGAATTCATATTAAAAATTTTGGAATCCTTATTTTTCTTTTTCAAATAATTTTTGAAAAAATCCAAAAAAATTATAAAATCATAAAAATCAAAAATATTTTTGTGTTCTTGTTTGAGTCTTGTGTCATGTTATAAGTTTAGTGTCAATTGCATATTCATCTTGCATTTTTCGAAAATTCATGCATTCATAGTGTTCTTCATGATCTTCAAGTTGTTCTTGGTAAGTCTTCTTGTTTGATCTTGATAATTTCTTGTTATGTGTCTTTTCTTGTTTTTCATATGCATTCTGGAAATCTTAGTGTCTAAGCATTAAAGAATTCTAAGTTTGGTGTCTTGCATATTTTCTTTGCATTAAAAATTTTTCAAAAATATGTTCTTGATGTTCATCATGATCTTCATAGTGTTCTTGGTGTTCATCTTGACATTCATAGCATTCTTGCATGCATTCATTGTTTTGATCCATAACTTTCATGCATTGCATCATTTTTCTTGTTTTTCTCTCTCATCATAAAAATTAAAAAAAAAATCAAAAAAATATCTTCCCCTTTTTCTCTCATCAAATTCGAAAATTTGAGTTGACTTTTTCAAAAATTTTTAAAATCTAGTTGTTTTTATGAGTCAAATCAAATTTTCAATTTAAAAAAATCTTATCTTTTTCAAAATCTTTTTCAAAAATCAAATCTTTTTTTAATTTTTTTAGTTATTTTCGAAAATTTCAAAAATATTTTTCAAAAATCTTTTTCTTAAGTTTACATCATATTCTCGAAAATAACAATAACAATTAATGTTTTGATTCAAAAATTTCAAGTTTGTTACTTACTTGTTAAGAAAGATCCAAACTTTAAGTTCTAGAATCATATCTTGTGATTTCTTGTGAATCAAGTCATTAATTGTGATTTTAAAAATAAAATATTTTTCAAAACTAATTTCAATCATATCTTTTCAAAAATATCTTCTTATCTCATTTTTTTCAAAATTTGATTTCAAAATATCTTTTCCTAACTTCTTATCTTTTCAAAATTTGTTTCAACTAACTAACTAACTTTTTGTTTGTTTCTTATCTTTTTCAAAACTACCTAACTAACTCTCTTTCTCTCAAATTTTTGAAAATATCTCCCCCCTTTTTTCAAAAATTTCTTTTTAATTAACTAATTATTTTATTTTTTGATTTTTATTTTCGAAAATTACTAACCTTTTTCAAAAACTATTTTCGAAAATCACTAACTCTTTTTCAAAAATTATTTTCGAAAATTCTCCTTCTCTCTCATCTCCTTCTATTTTATTTATTCATCTACTAACATCTCTCCCTCACTCTCCAAAAATCCGAACCCTCTCTCTCTGAGTTCAGTTTTTCTTCTTCTTTTCCTCTACTCACACAAGGACCTCTATACTGTGGTATAAAGGATCCCTATTATTATTATTATTATTTTTTCTGTGCCCTCTTCTTTGTCATATGAGCAGGAGCAAGGACAAGAATATTCTTGTTGAAGCAGATCCAGAACCTGAAAGGACTCTGAAGAGGAAACTAAGAGAAGCTAAATTACAACAATCCAGAGATAACCTTTCAGAAATTTTCGAACAGGAAGAGGAGATGGCAACCGAAAAGAATAATAATGCAAGGAGGATGCTTGGTAACTTTACTGCACCTAATTCCAATTTACATGGAAGAAGCTTCTCCATTCCCACCATTGGAGCAAATAATTTTGAGCTGAAACCTCAGCTAGTTTCTCTGATGCAGCAGAACTGCAAGTTTCATGGACTTCCATCTGAAGATCCTTTTCAGTTCTTAACTGAATTCTTGCAGATATGTGATACTGTTAAGACTAATAGAGTAAATCCTGAAGTCTACAGGCTCATGCTTTTCCCTTTTGCTGTAAGAGACAGAGCTAGAATATGGTTGGACTCTCGACCCAAAGACAGCCTGAACTCTTGGGATAAGCTGGTCACGGCTTTCTTAGCCAAGTTCTTTCTTCCTCAAAAGCTGAGCAAGCTTAGAACTGATGTTCAAACCTTCAGACAAAAAGAAGGTGAATCCCTCTATGAAGCTTGGGAAAGATATAAATAGCTGACCAAAAAGTATCCTTCTGACATGCTTTCAGAATGGACCATCCTGGATATATTCTATGATGGTTTATCTGAGCTATCAAAGATGTCATTAGATACTTCTGCAAGTGGATCCATTCACCTAAAGAAAACGCCTACAGAAGCTCAAGAACTCATTGACATGGTTGCTAATAACCAGTTCATGTACACTTCTGAGAGGAATCCTGTGAGTAATGGGACGCCTCAGAAGAAGGGAGTTCTTGAAGTTGATACTCTGAATGCCATATTGGCTCAGAACAAAATATTGACTCAGCAAGTCAATATGATTTCTCAGAGTCTGAATGGAATGTAAGATGCATCCAACAGTACTCAAGAGGCTTCTTATGAAGAAGAAGCTTATGATCCTGAGAACCCTGCAATAGCAGAGGTAAATTACATGGGTGAACCATATGAAAACACCTATAATCCATCATGGAGAAATCATCCAAATTTCTCATGGAAGGATTAAAGGCCTCAACAAGGCTTTAATAATGGTGGAAGAAACAGGTTTAACAATAATAAACCTTTTCCATCATCCACTCAGCAACAGACAGAGAACTCTGAACAAAATACCTCTAATTTAGCAAACTTAGTCTCTGATCTATCCAAGGCCACTGTAAGTTTCATGAATGAAACAAGGTCTTCCATTAGAAATTTGGAAGCACAAGTGGGCCAGCTGAGTAAAAGGATCACTGAAATCCCTCCTAGTACTCTCCCAAGCAATACAGAAGAGAATCCAAAAGGAGAGTGCAAATCCATTGACATAAGCACCATGGCCGAACCTGTAAGGAAAGGAGAGGACGTGAATCCCAAGGAGGAAGACCTCCTGGGACGTCCAGTGATCAATAAGGAGCTTCCCTCTGAGGAACAAAAGGAATCTGAGACTCAACTAGAGACCATAGAGATTCCATTAAACCTCCTTATGCCATTCATGAGCTCGGATGAATATTCTTCTTCTGAAGAGAATGAGGATGTTACTGAAGAGAAAACTGCCAAGTTTCTTGGTGCAATCATGATCTCTCTCTGCCTCCATGGAGAGGAAGCAGAAAAAGCTTCTCTCAAAGCAGAGTCAACCAAAGCCCCCACAGTCAAACTCTAAGTTTGGTGTTGGGAGGCCACAACCAAACTCTAAGTTTGGTGTCAAACCCCCATATCCAAACTCTAAGTTTGGTGTTGGGAGGTCTCAACAAAGCTCTGCACATCTGTGAGGCTCCATGAGAGCCCACTGTCAAGCTATTGACATTAAAGAAGCGCTTGTTGGGAGGCAACCCAATTTTTATTTATCTAACTATATTTTTCTTAGTTATATGTCTTTATAGGTTCATGATCATGTAGAGTCACAAAATAAATATAAAAAATTGAAAACGAAATCAAAAACAGCAGAAGAAAAATCACACCCTGGAGGAAGACCTTACTGGCGTTTAAACGCCAGTAAGAAGCATGTTCTAGGCGTTCAACGCCAGAACAGAGCATGGTTCTGGCGCTGAACGCCAGAAATAGGCAGCATCTGGGCGTTTGAACGCCAGAAATGCACCCTGGAGGAGAGCTGGCACTGAACGCCCAGAACAAGCATGGTTCTGGTGTTCAACGCCAGAAATGGCCAACAAATGGGCGTTGAACGCCCAAAATGGCCACCAACATGGCGTTGAACGCCCAGAGTTGTGTGCAAAGGCATTTT
>NC_029786.2:23039443-23043655 GCF_000816755.2 Arachis ipaensis | reverse complement strand
ACCATTGATGGCACCTAAGCCAGAGAAACCTCAAGAAAGAGGAAAGGGAAGACAATTGCTTCCACCTCTGAGCCATGGGAGATGGAAAGATCCATCTCACAAGCCCATCACTAAGAAAAGGATGGAGCAAACAAGAGAGCACATTCATGGATCTCAACAGGCACACGAAGAAGCTCATCATCAAGAAATTCCTGAGATACCTCAGGGGATACAGTTTCCTCCACAGAATTTTTGGGAGCAAATCAACAACTCCCTAGGAGAATTAAGTTCCAACATGGGACAACTAAGGGTGGAACATCAAGAGCACTCCATCATCCTTCATGAAATAAGAGAAGATCAAAAAGCAATGAGGGAGGAGCAACAAAGACAAGGAAGAGACATAGAAGAGCTCAAGGACATCATTGGTTCCTCAAGAAGGAAACGCCACCATCACTAAGGTGGATTCATTCCTTGTTCTTATTTCTTCTATTTTTCGTTTTCTATGTTATGTGCTTATCTATGTTTGTGTCTTCATTACATGATCATTAGTAGTTAGTAACTATGTCTTAAAGTTATGAATATCCTATGAATCCATCACCTCTCTTAAATGAAAAATATTTTAATTCAAAAGAACAAGAAGTACATGAGTTTTGAATTTATCCTTGAACTTAGTTTAATTATATTGATGTGGTGACAACGCTTCTTGTTTTCTGAATGTATGCTTGAACAATGCATATGTCTTTTGAAGTTGTTGTTTAAGAATGTTAAATATGTTGGCTCTTAAAAGAATGATTACTAGGAGACATGTTATTTGATAATCTGAAAAATCATAAAAATGATTCTTGAAGCAAGAAAAAGCAGCAAAGAACAAAGCTTGCAGAAAAAAAATAGGCGAAAAAAAAATTTTAGAAAGAAAAAGAAAAAGCAAGCAGAAAAAGCCAAAAGCTCTTAAAACCAAGAGGCAAGAGCAAAAAGCCAATAACCCTTAAAACCAAAAGGCAAGGGCAAATAAAAAGGATCCCAAGGCTTTGAGCATCAGTGGATAGGAGTGCCTAAAGGAATAAAACCCTGGTCTAAGCAGCTAAACCAAGCTGTCCCTAACCATGTGCTTGTGGCGTGAAGGTGTCAAGTGAAAACTTGAGACTGAGCGGTTAAAGTCAAGGTCCAAAGCAAAAAAAAGAGTGTGCTTAAGAACCCTGGACACCTCTAATTGGGGACTTTAGCAAAGCTTAGTCACAATCTGAAAAGGTTCAGCTACAAGTCCCGCTCATATGATTGAAGCTATGTTTCAATGATAGTTTGAAATTTATAGTATATTCTCTTCTTTGTATCCTATTTGATTTTCAGTTTCTTGGAGACAAGCAACAATTGAAGTTTGGTGTTGTGATGAGCGGATAATTTGTACGCTTTTTGGCATTGTTTTTAGTATGTTTTTAGTAGGATCTAGTTACTTTTAGGGATGTTTTCATTAGTTTTTATGTTAAATTCACATTTCTGGACTTTACTATGAGTTTGTGTGTTTTTATGTGATTTCAGGTATTTTCTGGCTGAAATTGAGGGACTTGAGCAAAAATCAGATTCAGAGGTTGAAGAAGGACTGCTGATGCTGTTGGATTCTGACCTCCCTGCACTCAAAATGGATTTTCTGGAGCTACAGAACTCAAAATGGCGCGCTTCCAATTGCGTTAAAAAGTAGACATCCAGGGCTTTCCATCCATGTATAATAGTCCATACTTTGGCCGAGTTTCGATGACATAAAACGGCGTTGAACGCCAGTTCTACGCTGCTGTCTGCAGTTAAACGCCAGAAACAAGTCACAAACCAGAGTTGAACGCCAGAAATACGTTACAACCTGGCGTTCAACTCCAAGAAGGACCCCTACACGTGCAACACTCAAGCTCAGCCCAAGCACACACCAAGTGGGCCCCGGAAGTGGATTTATGCATCAATTACTTACTTCTGTCATTAATAAAACTCTCTTGGTGATGTATTAATAAACACAGCGAATAAGCAACTAAAATGAAAGTATAAAAAAAACAAAGAATTAACTAAAGTAAACAGAATAACAAAATATCAAACCAAAAGAAAATTAACACTGCAAAGACATTATGGTCATGCAGACAAGTGGTGTTGCTGAATGATTTGCATAGAAAAGTAGGTGGCACACCAAACTTAGAATCTTAGCATGACACTTCATGTAGAATTGATGCAATCATCCAAACGGGATTGAAAACAATTTGTTGCAAGGCAACACCAAACTTAGAATGTAACCATATGCCAATTTATTGAGATTTAAACAAAGCAAGGAGAAGAAATATACCTACTGTCTACCTGTTCCTTACTTTCTTCCTCTTCTTCCAATTTGTTAAGAGGAATGACTTCAAGAGAGGAGAAGATTCAGCTATTGCCCCCTGTCTTGGTTTCCTCTCAGCAAGCTTTTTGTTGTACATGGCTTGATTGAGCTTGCCTGCTATTGGTCCAGGGGTTGGATTGCTTGTGGTTGACCTCCTCTTGAATGTTGTCCTTGGTAGTTTGGTCGCAATCCTCTTTTCGGTGCTTTTGTCAATTGCCTTCACTTCTTTGAATCCAAGTCTTGGTGGTTGTGTGATTTTTGGAGTTTTGTATTCATCCAGAGCCTTTTGTATTGGTGGTTCCATGAACTCCTCCTTTATGTACTTCTCTGCTTCACTTGAGTTTGGAATGACTTCTTCACTTTCTTGCTCCTTCACTTCCTCTTTTACACCCAACATTTGTTTCAATCGCTCTATCATGGGGGAGGTTTGTCGATCTTCCCAACATTTCTTCATCTCCTCGTCATACCTTTCAATCATGGATTCAAATATTGAGGTGTTTTGGTCCAGGGAGGTTTGTGAGAGTTGTGAGTTTTCATGTTCTCTTGTCATCTTAAGTGAAGTTTCAGGTTCAACCACCTCATTCTTAATACATTGTTAGAAAGCCCTGGATGTCTACTTTCCAATGCCGTTGAGAGCACATCAATTGGAGCTCTATAGCTCGAGTTATACTCCATCGAAGGTGCAGAGGTCAAGTGGCCTCACTGCAGGTTGCCACCATGTTCATTTATGCACATTGCGGGGCAGTTTTCTCCCTCAATTTTAGTGTCCAACATGCAGTGCCATATATGCTTGGAAAGCTCTTGATTCCTACTTTTCAATGCTTCTTGAATCACCTCATTTGGAGCTCTGTAGCTCAAGTTATTCTTGTTGGAAGTATACCCCTTGTATGCCTTGTGGTGTGTGGCGCCAACGTCTAAACATTGTCCGTGGTTTTCCGAGTAGGACTCTGGGATTGAATGACTATGACGAACTCAAAACTCGCGAGTGCTGGGCGTAGTAACAGACGCAAAAGGATAGTAAATTCTATTCCAGTATGATCGAGAACCTCCAAGATGATTAGCCATGCAGTGGCAGCGCATTGGACCATTTTCACAGAGAGGAATAGGATTCAACCAACGACAAGGGTGATGCCTCTAGACGATTAGCCGTGCTGTGACAGAGCATTTGGACCATTTTCCCGAGAGGATTGAAAGTAGCCATTGGCACCGGTGACATCCTTACATAAAGCCAGCCATAGAAAGGAATAAGACTGATTGGATGAAGACAGCAGGAAAGCAGAGGTTCAGAGGAACGATTACATCTCCATACGCTTATCTGAAATTCTCACCAATGATTTACATAAGTATTTCTATCCTTATTTTAGTATTAATTTCGAAAACCCCATTACTATTTTATATCTGCCTGACTGAGATTTACAAGGTGACCATAGCTTGCTTCATACCAACAATCTCCGTGGGATTCGACCCTTACTCACGTAAGGTTTATTACTTGGACGACCCAGTGCACTTGCTGGTTAGTTATGCGAAGTTGTGAAGATATCTTTAGACCATGGTTCTGTGCATCCGTTTTTGGTGCCATCGCCAGGGAATCAATTTCGAACAATAATTCACAACCTGAGTAACAATTTCGCATACCAGCAAGCGCAACCAAACATGCAATTCGACACAATGCACAAGTGCACATGAAAAATTGAAACAGAAGAACAAGCGGCACAACAGCAAGATTAAACCATCCAGAACAAGAGAAAGAAAAATAACTTACCAGGATGATGTTATTGATCGAAGAAAAAAAGAAATCCTTGGGGAGATTCTAACGAAACAGGCGATTCGCAGTAGGAACTTTGGAGAAAATAAGAGAAAGTGAGAAGGGAAAATGATTA
>NC_029786.2:23034457-23039353 GCF_000816755.2 Arachis ipaensis | reverse complement strand
ACGCAGGGGAGCGCGAAAGACGAGGGTAGAATGGTAATTTCGTGCAGGGTTCAAATCACCCATTAAGAGCATTAAATGCTCGGCGCGAAGAATGAGGTGACAAAAAGCGTCTCCCTCGAAGCGGCGAACCTCACTCACGCGTAGGGGACACGCCCCTACTTCAACCAACGGTTGACCGACCAAGCGACGAAACTACCAGAAGCAATAGAATGCGCCACCCAAGTTGTTCGCAATGTTAGCTGGTGCGTTGGGGGCATTGTTACGGCCCGGCCCAGTTTGCGCGTTACCCGACCCGGTTCTATGCACGGGACGACCTAACCTGAGGGGCCGGCCTATCAGGTTTTCCACGTTCAGATCATGACCCGGACACCTGTTCCTCTATAACCAGCCACATGACAGCTGGGAAGGGAAGCTTCCAAGAAGGAGACCTCTCCTGTGGGGCCCGCCCTACTGACAGGGTATATATGGGGAGGGTCCTATCCCTCCCCCGCGGTACATCACTACCCCCCTTTATTCTCTCACCACCATCTACACCATTGCTAACTTGAGCGTCAGAGTGTCATTGCAGGTAGCGTCCCCCCCCCTCCTCACTTCGCAGCAGCTCGAGAGGTCGTTAAGTCTCCGTCCTCTTCCTTTGGACCCAGACCAAGGCTGGTTCCTACCATTTCACCTTCAGAGCTCCATCGACCCATCCGGAACCCGAAGTACCGAACAAGACCTAACTAAAATTCAGTGAAACTTTAAGGACCAATAAAATAATTAAACTTTAATTTTATATTAAGTTGACTGGGTTTAACTCAATTAGTTTTTTGGTCAATTTAAGTTGGATTGAATTATTTAAAATAGTCAAATAGACCACATGATATATTAAAGTACATTCAAGTCTAGTCAAACCCAGCCCAATCCGACCCATATATACTATCTACATGTACTAGCTAACTTTGACTAAATTATTACTAGTTATATTTTATAAATTACAAGTAAATATTTAGATTCATCTTTGAAATTTGTCTCGAGTTTTAAATTCATCTTTAAATTTTTTATTTCTCAATTTGAACTCAAATTTTTTATTTGATGGCTGAATTAATTTTTTGAATAATTTTCATTAATATTATGCTAATGTGACACGTTAATATAGACAGACAGTATAAAGTGATAAAAAATAATTCGATCATGTGTAACGGGATAATGATGTGTCAGACTAATGACATAAACAGTAGTACTATCTTTTTCTAAATGATTCAATTTAGGCTCTAAAATTAGATATTATATATCAAATTAGTCCCTATACCAATCTTTCTAATTTTTTGAAAAATTCAAAAATTTTTAATATTTTTTAAGCTTCTTAATTTCTCATCTATTTTTCACAAAAAAACTTTAAATAAAATCCTTGTCACATAATAGAAAAACTATTTCAAAAATTTATAATAAAATAATTTTTTTTATAAAAAAATAACTTATATATTAAAAAATTATGTTGTCCACATCCACCAATCTTCATTTTCAATCCTACCTTCACAAAAAATCATCAACACAACAAAAATACAAAATCATCCTTCACTTATTAAAATACGTGACATTGGAATCCGTCCGTCCAATTACTTGAATAAAAGGTTATGTAGTGAGCTGTTGTGGAAGTCAGAATATTCATGTGTCGTCCATGTCTTCCTTACGGTGTTAGGGTGGATTGTTGCAAAAAAGAGTGCTAGAAAAAATAGATCCCCATGCTTCAAAACCACATCGTTTTTTGGTGAGTCCTAATTCTTCAAATTGACAGAAATTCCAGTATAGTCGTTATAACTTACTTAGGATGTTGCATTATTTTTCATATGACTAACGACAGAGGATCATCGATCACCAGACGAGGTACAGTATCATCGACCATTTATACTGTGCAAGTAGGAGAGGGGAAATGTGCAAGTAAGAGAGGAGAAAGATAACATTACTTGGAGGTGTTTCTGGGAGTGTGTGTCATATTGTACAAGTCAAAAATAACTACCAACCTGAACAAATTGTTCTTTGGTTGCCCCTTCTATAAGGTGAGATCAGTATGTTACTTATTGAATAAAATTGATTTAAGTATATGAGTTTTGGTTTTGTGCATTTTACTACAACCAAAACTTTCATACCACTACAAAGTTTTTTTTTGTGCGGCTTGATAACTACGTTGGCAAAATTGGGGGCATGAAAAAAGGTCATTCGATGACAATGATAGTGAAAGACTATTATGGCAAGAATCAATTGAAAAAGAGGCTAGCTAATTTGGAGAAAAAGTTGGTACTTTTAGAGACGAAAAGAAACTTTAATGTGTGAGCAATAGTTGTTGGTTTTATTGTGTGTTGTTGCTTTTGTCGTTAAGGGTTGAAAGGTGAGAAAAAAATTTGATAAGAAAAATAGGCCATCATAAAATTTGTTGTAACGAAGAATGCTTGTAATGAATGAACATAGTTATTTCTATTTAACATGTAATGAAAGTCATGTATGAGAACATCTATAACAACTCTACAAAAATAATATCCATTCCATTGTATTAACACCAAAACCCAAAGAGACAAGTCTAAAGGGATTATAACCCTTTTAAAATAGGTAAATTGTTTGTCCAAGAACATCCATATGTTTGGTGTCACAGAAAAAGTAAAACATAAAATAGAATTTGCTAGAAACATAACTTATATGGTTAAATTCAAGTTTACCAATAACTACTATAAACATAAATCTATTTTCAAAATAACAATTTTTTTATATTTGATTACTTCTTTGGATTGCTGGATCTGGTCCCAGAGTTAGGAATAAACTTAAATAGCCTAGGGCTACCATTGCTAGCTACTACCAAGGTCTCTTTGATTGTTTTTTTTTACTGAACTTTGTAGTGATTTGGATGGTTACACGTGAAATAATTTGGGATTGAGTTATTGTAAAAAATGGAGAAAGAATTGATTGGGCCAGTGTACTTGATGATAGGAAGTTGGGTCTAATATGAAGTTTGAATTGAACTTCCATTAATGGAGTTTGTTGTGAAAGCCTAAATGGAGTCTACCTTGTTGTTCTGAGGTTATTTGTTGCTCTCAATTGTGGTAAATCTAGTAACTAATCCAAATATTCTCCCTTGGAATTCATATTCTTCATCAAACTCAAGTCAATGGTGTCAACTGCTTTTATTCTTGGATGAGAAGATTATGTAGTTCTTCAAATTGGTATTCATAACCAATGTCATTACCATCTGAATCTACCTCACTCACATAGAGCCCAATGGTTGATCTTATATTAGGCTCCACATCAGGCACAGATTTGTAGGGCTAATTAGTAAGCCCAATAATCCTTAAAGAACCTTGTCCAATTGTTCCTGTTTTTCTTGACTCAATCCTCTTCTCATGCTCCACGCAAGGCCTTGGTCTAGCAGTCATTATGTATGCCTTGCAACAAGTGTATCCGGGTTCGAGACTTGGCTAGGCCAAGTAATGGATAAAACCCTTAAATATTGTGTGTGTAGTGTAGGTGAGTTTGCAATGCATAGGATTGAGGATTATCCAATCTATTTGACCAAAAAATAAAACTCCCTTCTTCCTATGCTTAAGCTTGTTCTTCCTCTTTTATTTTGTCTTTTTTCTTGACTCACTTTTTTTCTTAGATCCTAGAGACTCTTGTTTCCTCTTCTCTTTGCTAGTTCTTTTTCTTTTGTCACTATTATCTTCTTCATCATTGTGAACTTCCTTATTACTGTCACTTTCATAATAAGGGGAGGAGATTTATACAACTTATCTACTAATAATTATACAACTCAACCTTTACACTCTCGTATCCATCATTAGTGGATGAGTCAGAATTGCCACATAAGTCCTCAACCCCAACTAGATCAACATCTTCTATTACATTCCTTTATTGAAGGTCTTCTTTTTTAGCACCATTTACTAGTTCAGGATCATCAACATAATTATCAAAATATATGTAGAACTCATTAGTGTCTACATTGTTCATCTTATTCTTTTATATCTGGTTAATCCCTTCATCTCCTTTCAAAATATGCAGTCTAGACTAAATATCACTGCTAATTAGATCATACATTGGTAACCTAATCCTTTGAACAAGGTGCATAAGCATTCTGTGTTAACGCAAAGTCTGAAAAAGGACCACAAAGAGTGTAATGTATGCAATCTAACCTAATAATTACATTAGTGACTGTTTTCACGATTTGAATTTGTGACCTTGAAATTACATGAAGACAACTCAATCGTTGCTCCAAAACTCCCATTCAAAATGATCAAATTCCCAAAATTAACAAAATCTAAATCTATTTTTAAAAACTTCTCAATTTAACCATGTAGATGCACTAACTAACCACTAGATATTCTAGCAAAGTTGTCTCTATGATAGAATACAGAAAGAACATACACATCATCCATCTAAAAAATTTTAAAAGTATGATTTTGAGTATACTAGCCCACAATTTTTAATAGAATTTTTTTTCTCAAACACATTAATAACCCACATTACCCAACCTTCCACAAAAATATAAATTCTAAACAATATTATTTTAACTGTAACCTTACAAAACCAATTTTTACCCACAAAATATGCAACAATAATGATGGCATTCCTTCATTGTCATGATCCCATAAATGCAAAACAACTACATTAACAAAGCTTACAGAAAAAATTCACTTACCTTTATGCCTGACGGAAGCAACTACACCAATAAAGTTTGCTCTCAGCTACTTCAGCCACAAATGAAGAACAATGACAAAACGACAATGAGCATTGTAGTTTTTGTTTGTTTTTTTTTTAGAGAACTTATGTGTGTGTTTTAATTAAGTCTTAGAGTTTAATGTAACTAGATTGAGTTCTCTGTGATACGCGAAATGGTAAATTAATGATAGCATAAAATATATTTTAATAAGT
>NC_029786.2:23026224-23033652 GCF_000816755.2 Arachis ipaensis | reverse complement strand
AATTCATTTATTTATTTTTTTAATCTTAGTTGATATGTCATTTAGGTATAATAATATGGGTTAAGTTCGATTTTGGTCCCTAATGTAGGGGTCAAAAATTTGTTTCGTCCCTAAGTTTTTTTTAGACAAAATCGTCTCCGACGTTCATACTTGTATTAAAATGGTCCTTTCGCACCAAAAATAAAATTTAATGACAACTTTGCCCTTGCGGTTTCTCTCCCTTAATTTTCATTCCTGCGAAGTGCACTCCTGCTCATGAAGTAACTCATAAACTTCCTTAAAACACTTGAAAACTGAAACGTTGGTGTGAAATCCTCATACGTAGGTGCGAAGAGGGTGTACAGAAAGGATTGTCACCATTGGGGGGGTTAAGCTTGAGAATTGGTGTGCTGAGACATTGGTGAGTGATCTTCATCGCTGCAACAGCTGATTGTTCAGGTACGATTACTTTCCATCCCTCAAGCAATCACGTCAACTGTTCACAACATGCTGGGGGTTTGCATTTCATCACCATGTTGCTCTGTTTGAGCATTTCGGGATTGAATGCAGGCTTCCGAGTCTGCTGCTATAGCTAGGGTTTGTATATATGTTTGTGAGTAATGTATTCTGCTGTATAACAGGGTTGACTGAGCAGAAGATGGTGTACATAAACGTGAGGGTGCATCATGGGGTGCATTCGGATATGAGGAGGGGGTATTTAAGTACCTGAAGGGTCAAAGTACAATCATCGAGGACATTGACAGCGATCGTTGGTCTTTGTTTGAGGCCTATGAAGAACTAAGGCAGTTTGGGTACTTGCAGGCCAAAATTGTTGCGTTGTGGTATAAAGATCCAAGCTTTGATGATTTGGAGACTAGCCTGAAGATGCTGAAGGGTGACGCAGAAGCAATTGAGATGTGCAACATTGCTGGGTTACGGGGCTTGGTAGAGTTGTATGTGGTCCACGATGTGGACGATGCCGGGCCGTTTCCAGAAGTGGGTTACGTTGACGTTGGGGGAGTTACAGAAGAGGGAACAGATGATGGGCTTGGCTTGGTTGTTTTCGAAGGGCACGGGGCTGAGGCAGCAGAGGCCAGTGGCGAACCTAATAAGGCAACCGAGGGTGGAGATGTGGGGGATGAGTTTCAGGTAGATGGAAGTGAGTCCAATAATGAAGACAGTGACGACCCTGAATACATGCCATCTGATGAGGAGGGGGACAGTGCAGGAGAGGTGCATTTCACTGATAGTGATGAGGATTTTGAGGGTGATAGTGAATTTGATGAGGGTAATTCTGTGCCGGAAGAAGCTATTGCTGGCAAGGAAAAGGGTAAAGGGATAAATCAGTTTAGTGATGAGGATGGAGCAGATAGTGATGAGTTGGAGATGGACCACATGATTGGTGGGGATGAGGGGGATGATGACGATGCTGAGAATGATGCCGATGATGTATCAGATCATGGGGGTCAAAGGTTTCCAGTTCATAAATCTTTGAAGGATATGAGCAGCTATAGGTGGGAGGTAGGGACACTTTATGCATCCAGACAAGAATTTAAGGAGACTGTGCTGGCATATGCAGTTCATACGGCTAGGAGCATCAAATTTAAGAAGTGTGATTTGGTCAGGGTTAGAGCTGTTTGTTAGAAGGACTGTCCATTCTGCCTCTATGCACATAGGGTTGGGGATGAATCCACCTGGCAGTTAAGAAGCTTGAACCTCCAACACACCTGCATGCAAACGCACAGGGTTGGGATACTGCACACTAAGTGGCTTGGAGCCCAGTTTAAGAAGAAGGTAGAGTCTAATCCGAGGATTAAAATAAGGTAGTTACAAGCAAAGGCACACAAGAAGTGGAATGTTACTGTGACCAACTCCATGGCAGCCAAGTCGAAGCAAGAGGCACTAAGTCAAATTCAGGGTGCATTTAGGGAGCAGTATAGAAGGATTAATGATTACTGTGCGGAGATTCTAAGGGCCAATCCAGGTTCATCTGTCAGCTTGAAAGTGATTAGGAGCCCAGATTTTGCCCAGGAGGTCCAGAACCCCGAATTGATGAACTATTGTGTATTCCAGAGATTGTATGTCTGCTTCAATGCATGCAAGAAGAGCTTCCAACATGTTAGACCCTTTATCAGTTTGGACGGGTGTTTCCTAAAAACTCCTCAGGGTGGCCACTTATTGATGGCAATAGGAAGAGATCCTAATGACCAGATCCTTCCTATTGCTTATGCGGTGGTTGAAGCTGAGACCAAGAATTCCTGGGTTTGGTTTCTGAGACACTTATCTGATGATCTGGGTGCTGATAAAATTGAAAAGTGCACATTCATGTCGGATCAACAGAAGGTGAATTGGAGGCCATTTTGGTCAGCTGCTAGTAAGTATGAGGTGATGTGTGGGTTAGACAAATTTGTTGTAGATCTGGCTGCTTGTGAGTTGATGAGCAGATAATTTATACGCTTTTTGGCATTATTTTTACATAGTTTTTAGCATGTTTTAGTTACTTTTTATTATATTTTTATTAGTTTTTATGCAAAAATCCTATTTTTGGACTTTACTATGAGTTTGTGTGTTTTTCTTTAATTTTAGGTATTTTTTGGCTGAAATTGAGGGACCTGAGCAAAAGTCTGATTCAGAGGCTGAGAAAGGACTGTAGATGCTGTTGGATTCTGACCCTCCTGCACTCAAAGTAGATTTTCTGGAGATATCGAAACCCAATTGGTGCGCTCTCAATTGCGTTGGAAATTAGACATCTTGGGCTTTCCAGCAATGTATAATAGTCCATACTTTGTCCGAGATTAGATGGCCCAAACTAGCGTTTAAACGCCAGTCAGAGACCCTTTTCTGGCGTAAAACGCCGGAACTGGCACCAGAACTGGAGTTGAACTCCCAAACTGGAATCCAAGCTGAAGTTTAACTCTAGAAAAGGCCTATGTACATGTAAAGCTCAATGCTCAACCCAAACACACACCAAGTGGGCCCCAGAAGTGGATTTCTGCACTCTCTGCACTTAGTTACTCAATTTCTGTAATCCTTAGTAACTAGTTTAGTATAAATACTAGTCTTTCCTATTGTTTTAAAAACTTTTGGACTAGGGGCTTATGCCATTTTTCACTTTTGGGAGGCTGACCATTCGGCCATGCCTAGACCTTTTTCTCTTATGTATTTTCCAACGGTGGAGTTTCTACACCTCATAGATTAAGGTGCGGAGATCTGCTGTTCTTCATGAATTAATGCAAGTACTATTATTTCTCTTTCAATTCACGCTTGCTTCTTCTCCAAGATATACTCTCGTACTTAATTCAGTTAAGTCGGAATGAAGGGGTAACCCGTGACAATCACCCACTATCTTCGTTACTCGCTTAGCCAAGATCCGCGTGCCTAACAACCACAAGCGGTCTACATGATGTTCAACGTAGTTATTGGACGACAGCCAGAGTATAATCTCTTGGGTCTCTGATCCACGGATTTGACTTGCCACTCCTGCAACAGAGCATTCAAATCCATGAGATTAGAACCTTCGTGGTAGAGGCTAGAACCAATTGGCAGCATTCCTGAGATCCGGAAAGTCTAAACCTTGTCTATGGTATTCCGAGTAGGATCTGGGACGGGATGACTGTGACGAGCTTTAAACTCACGAATGTTAGGCACAGTGACAGTGTGCAAAAGGATAGAGAGATCCTATTCCGACACAACTGAGAACCGACAGATGATTAGCTGTGCGGTAGCTGTGCCTGGTATTTTTCATCTGAGACGAGAGATCCGATAGTTGATTAGCCGTACAGAAACCGTACCTGGACCATTTTCACTGAGAGCACGGATGGTAGCCATTGACAACGGTGATCCACCAACATACAGCTTGCCATGGAAGGGAGCATGCATGATTGGATGAAGAAAATAGGAAAGCAGAGATTCAGAAGCAACAAAGCATCTCCAAACGCTTATCTGAAATTCCCATCAATGAATTACATAAGTATCTCATTTTATTTTATGTTTTATTTATCTTTCAATTATCAAAACTCATAACCAATTGAATCCGCCTGACTAAGATTTACAAGATGACCATAGCTTGCTTCAAGTTGGCAATCTCTGTGGGATCGACCCTTACTCACGTAAGGTTTTATTACTTGGACAATCCAGTGCACTTGCTGGTTATTTGTACCAGAGTTGTGAAAAGTGTTATCACAATTCCGTGCACCATGAGTGTTCCTGTAGGAGGTGGCAGATGAGCGGGCTACTCTGTCCTCATGCCATTAGCTGCATAACATTCAAAGGTTTGGACTTGGAGTCATTTGTGGATGACCATTACAAAAAGGATGCTTACCTGATGTGCTACCAGGAAGTGATACATCCTCTGAATGGGCCAGATCTGTGGAAGAGATCCCAGTATGATGATTTCATGCCACCACTATATCGGAAGCCAAGTCACCGGTCAGTCAAGAAGAGGAAGCGAGGATCTGGGGATGAGGATAACAGAAGCCAAACTCACCTCTCCCGTAGGGGCCAAACACAGAGGTGCTCTAACTATGGTGTTTTAGGTCACAAGAAATCAGGTTGCACAAAGCCTAAGAAGAAGGTATATTCCTTTCTGCTATAGTGTTCAGTTGGTTTATATTAACTTGTGCTAAAAATATTCCTTACTTTTTATTTCTGTCACAGGTCCAACCTGCATCTCAACAAGCTGCCAAGGGTCCAAAGAGAGGTACTAAGGATGCAAGCTCACAACTCCCTGGCCAAACAGTTCAAAGAGGGAAACTTAGCAAGAAATCATACTCTCAACCTAGCCCTGCAACAACTCATTCCAACACAGCAACAACTCAGCCCAACAAACCAGTAACCAGGCCCAGGAAATTGGCAGCTAGGCCCACTGATAATTCAACTCAGCCCAAGAGCCAGACCAAAAATGTAGCCAGGCCTGCACCACCTCAGTCCAACCCTAAAGCTCCTTCATCCCAACCATTGCCTCAAAAGAGCAGTGCAACAGCTTCCTCCACTAGCAAGAAGGACTCACACAGTCAACCAATTGAGAGAAAGAGGCATTTTTCTGTTATCCAGACTGGTGCACCTCATATCCCAATGCAGAAACTCAAGCTAATGGCAAAATTGCCTCCTAGTGCATGGGGCAATCTTTAAAGAGGATTAGTTATGTGTTTTGGCTGTTATGCTGTTTCATTATGTCTCAAACAATGTTATATTGTTATCTTGTGATTTTGTTATTTTGTTATTTTGTTATTTTGTTCCATGTGGTTAACTGGTTTTAAGTTTGTTTATGAACTATGTTGGTCTGTGTTTTTCTGTTTAAGTGACAACTACAAGTCTGTAATTGGCCATTTTGGCTTATGGATGCTGTTATGAATGACTTTGTCAGTGTTTTAAGGTTCATTGCTTAGTGTTTTATCCTGGTGTACATATATGTTCTTTACATGTTTTCAACACATTTCCACTGCTTCATGATTGAAAATTTGCACAACACTTTTATTCATACATTCAAACACCTTCACAAGGGATACATCACATAACATCATTGTAACAATAACAGTAATCCTATCAAATAACCAAAACAACACACAAAAATCCTACAAATGTTCCAATCATCTCCTGATTGAATGCATTCCATACGGTTGCCTCAAATTGTGTGGATTATGCAGCAACAAATAGAGAAACTCAATCCACCCAACTACCCCTAAAGTAGCTACAATCCTCAGCTTCCATTCGACATCCTTCAACCTTGTCTTCAAGGTTGTAATTTTCTTCCTGCATCTTGCAATCTCAAAACCCTGCAACGCTCCTCCAGCTTCTGGGTCTACCCACCTAAAGAAATCACAGGCATCCTGAACCTATCACCACCCAGAATTCATAAGATTAAGGAAACCCAGATGGAACAATTCAATCTCACAAATTAAAGGCCAACAAAATACCTCATAGTAGACACAACCCCAAAATCGTCGGCCTAGGTTGTCCTTCATCGTTGAGGTACGCAGAATCGGCCTCTCCCCATGCCCACATACCATCTCCTTCACAGGTGTTCGAATTCTGCCCGATCTTGAACCCTGGGAAGCCATCCAATCGGCGTTTCCGTCCCCTTCCTCCACTTAGTCGAAACCTAGCGCAGCTTTCTTCCTCACAGCCTTCTACCCAACACCTTCCTCTTCTCCCTCTCCCACAACGTTCCCTTTTATTATTAATATTATTATTATTATTATTAATTAACAAACAGTTAAAGAGAGTAACGAACTCAGGGGTATAATTGTCCGTCGGATCATTTTAATACAACTGTGAACTTCGGGGATGATTTTGTTTAAAAATAAAACTTAGGGACGAAACAAATTTTTAGCCCCTATATTAGGGACCAAAATCGAATTTAACCCTTATTTATAAGTAGTGCAAAGTTAATTTAAAAAAAATGACATTATTAAATTAAGTCATGGCGTATTTTTTTGGTGACTAAACAAGGAAAGAAACAAAGCAAAAACTATTCTAAATCCGAGCGAATGATTCGTTGGAGATCAACACCAGGCTCAGACCAAATAACATGATTAGAGTTACTCCTGGCACCATATTTAGCCATCCAATCCGCAGCTCTATTTGCTTCTCGGGACACCCATTCAACGTGAACAAGCCAAGGACGAGATAAAAGCTCCTGAATCTTGTGAACCAAATCTGTTACTTCAGATGGATACCCACTTGTAAGCTCATGCATGATAGGCAGAATGTCAAGGCAATCTGTTTCACATATAATATCCCTCAAACCGCAATCCCAAGCTAAAACCAGCCCCCTCCAAGCAGCAAATAATTCACATCTGATTATAGACCAAGGGGGAATGCTTCCAGAGCAGCCCGAGATCCAATCTCCCTTAGAATCTCTAATAATACACCCAAATCCCGCTAAATTTGAATCCATATACAAGCTTGCATCACAATTAACTTTAAAACTATTGCCTACCGGTGGTTCCCAACACAAGCAATTTTGGAGAGACATAAAGGCATTGTTTCGATTCCTGTAAATCTGTAAGTCCTTGGCGATAATTCTGGCCAAGGCAACAACCTTATGGTCTGTCCAAGGGTTGTCAGTGTTGAATATGTCATTGCACCTATGTCTCCATACCCACCAAAGCCCTGCACCAAAGGACGCCTCATTGTTAGCCAAGGCCTTCCGAAACCACTCTTCAAGAGCAGTACCAGCCGTCGAGTCCAGGATACTAGGATCCAACATATACCAGATTGCCTTTGATCGTTCACAGTCTCTAAGGCAATGCTCCATAGTCTCCTACGCCTTGTTACATCTCTTACACATATCTGAAGAAGCTAAATGCCGCTTGAATCGAAAGGTCTCAGTTGGTAGAGCATCATGTAAGCTAAGCCACATAGTAAATTTGAACTTCTCTGGAATGTTTGTGTTCCACAACCAGTTCCAATTACTGTTAGCATTCCAATTTAATGTTTTCTTTAATA
>NC_029786.2:23019182-23025776 GCF_000816755.2 Arachis ipaensis | reverse complement strand
CTAAATCCGAGCGGATGATTCGTTGGAGATCAACACCAGGTTCAGACCAAATAACATGATTAGAGTTACTCTTGGCACCATATTTAGCCATCCAATCCGCAGCTCTATTTGCTTCTCGGGACACCCATTCAACGTGAACAAGCCAAGGACGAGATAAAAGCTCCTGAATCTTGTGAACCAAATCTGTTACTTCAGATGGATACCCACTTGTAAGTTCATGCATGATGGGCAGAATGTCAAGGCAATCTGTTTCACATATAATATCCCTCAAACCGCAATCCCAAGCTAAAACCAGCCCCCTCCAAGCAGCAAATAATTCACATCTGATTATAGACCAAGGGGGAATGTTTCCAGAGCAGCCCGAGATCCAATCTCCCTTAGAATCTCTAATAATACACCCAAATCCCGCTAAATTTGAATCCATATGCAAGCTTGCATCACAACTATTGCCTACCGGTGGTTCCCAACACAGGCAATTTCGGAGAGACCTAAAGGCATTGCTTCGATTCTTGTAAACCTGTAAGTCCTTGGCGGTAATTCTGGCCAAGGCAACAACCTTATGGTCTGTCCAAGGGTTGTCAGTGTTGAATATGTCATTGCACCTATGTCTCCATACCCACCAAAGCCCTGCACCAAAGGACGCCTCATTGTTAGCCAAGGCCTTCCGAAATCACTCTTCAAGAGCAGTACCAGCCGTCGAGTCCAGGATACTAGGATCCAACATATACCAGATTGCCTTTGATCGTTCACAGTCTCTAAGGCAATGCTCCATAGTCTCCTGTGCCTTGTTACATCGCTTACACATATTTGAAGAAGCTAAATGCCGCTTGAATCGAAAGGTCTCAGTTGGTAGAGCATCATGTAAGCTAAGCCACATAGTAAATTTGAACTTCTCTGGAATGTTTGTGTTCCACAACCAGTTCTAATTACTGTTGGCATTCCAATTTAATGTTTTCTTTAATAACCATTTGTAACCCTCCCTTGCACTATACTTTTTTGTTGCTGCAGGCCACCACTCCCACTGTGGCTCCAACTCAGTCAAACTAGGATATCTCAGACCATAAATAAACTGCTTAATCTCATGCGGAATAGGCGTGGTAAGACTATCAACCTCCCAAGACACCCCTTTCCACAAGTCAGCCACCATGAAATCTGATTCAGAAATATGTACATAAGGAACAAGGTTGCAAAGCTTACCAAAAGGAGTCCACTCATCATACCAAACTGATTTGTGGACATCTCCAATATTCCAATGAAGCCCTTCCTTGAGATGCTCATAGGCACTAACAATGTTCTTCCAGGTAGCCGATGAAGAATTTCTACTATTTCTGTTCATACCAGATTGATTCCTGAGATATTTATGCTTTAGAACCTGCACCCATAACTTCTCACTATTATTTAGACAATCCCATACCAACTTTCCCAGAAGCGCCATGTTAGCACAGGAAGTATCCCTAATACCCAATCCTCCTGCCTTTTTAGGAGTTATAGCAACCTCCCACCTGACCAGAGGCAGCCCTTTGCTGGTCGCTTGGCCTTTCCACAAGAACTGTCTCATCAAGGAATCAATTTTATTACATGCATACTTCGGGAAAAGAGAAATTTGCATTTCATAAACTGGGATAGAGGCCATAACCGATTTAACAAGACAAAGCCTCCCTGCCTTATTCAGTAGGCGTCCTTTCCAACTGGAGAGCTTTCTCGAAATTTTTTCAATAATCTCCTCCTGAGCCTTCCTGGAAGCTCTGGCATGACCGATGTTAATTCCCAGGTATTTACCCAAATCATTGCAGAACCGGATGTTGTAGACCCCTGAGAGAACCTCTTTTCTCCTCTCCGACACCCTCTTGGAACACTGGGCCTTTGACTTATGAAGATTTACCTTTAAACCTGACGCTCTAGAAAACAAGTCCAAACAATGCATGACCTCTATTACTTGAGCTTTTGATGCCTTACAGAAAAGCAAAAGATCATCTGCAAACATCAAATGAGAGAGTCGTGGTCCATTCCTAGAAACCGCAACTGGGTTCCACAAACCTTGGGAAACTCTATGAGAGATAAAACAGGCAAGCATTTCCATACAGAGTACAAATAGATAAGGAGACATAGGATCTCCTTGCCTCAACCCTCTCTTCGGATTGAAATTTTGGAGCCTGTTCCCATTCCACAAAACTGCCAACGAAGAGGAAGTCACACAATTCAATATAAGATTAATGGTAGCCTTTGGAAACCCAAACCGGACCAAAGTAGCTTCCAGAAAACGCCAGTCTACCCTGTCATAAGCTTTTTCCAAATCAATCTTGAATGCCATGGTCCCTTTTCGAGACTTGGTGTTCCTCATGAAGTGCATAATCTCTTGAGCAATGATAATATTCTCTGTGGTTCCTCTTCCTGGAACGAACACTCCTTACAAAGGACCAATGATCTCCGACAGGAAAGGTCTGAACCTGTTAACTAGAACCTTTGTGACAATTTTATAAATTACATTACATAAGCTAATAGGCCGAAACTCCCGTAAGGAAAAGGGAACTTCTACTTTAGGAATTAGAACAATGAGAGTATCAAAAATAGCCGCATTCAATGAGAGAGATAGTAAGTTGAAGTACTGCTCGCAAAGACTAATAATAATGCTTTCATATATAGAAAAGTATATGAAACCAAAAGGTAATCAGCCAAAAAGTAAATAAAATCGTTTAATTAGAATCACTTTTTGAATAATATGTTTGAAAACTGCTCCTGAGCACAAACTAAAACCCGATTTTTCATAGAACCCAAACACATTTTGACTGGTTTTTGGCTGATATGCTTTTGGTTCCCTAGTTGTTCTCTATATAGAAAAGTTCTCTTCATATATTAAAATTTTATTATAATGGATACTTAATTAAATAGTCTACACAACTAACTAGTCCGAAAGAATATATAATGCAAGCCATTCAGAGACTACACTAACTTCGTGGTTCGTGGTTAATCCAATCAAAATTGAATATAGACCATTAATTGAACCAACATTAGTCCTTTTTTTCTTCGAACATCTATTCTTAATTCTTAATATATAAAAGTAGATACATAAGTTCCACATTACTTTTAAGACATTTCTTTTTTCCTACTAATGCTATATTAGCAATATCACTTACTTGGCAAAATTTTAGAATCAACCATTCAATTCTTGCCAAATCAACTATTATTTCCAAATCAGCAAAAAAATAAAATATACAAATAAAAAACTAAAAAATACAATACAATAACTTTGTAACCTACAAATATATTGAATTCATATTCCTGTATTTATTATATCTTACCGTTATAAGCAATAGAATAAATTTATAATCCCAACAATTAATTTATTAATTTTTATAAATAACTCACTAAAGGTAATAAACATCCATATTACAAATGTCATAATAATATTATTAATCATAATAAATTTTACGTTATAAGTATTTAAATTCCATACTATTTAAACTACATATATAAGTCTCTTATCACTATTCCTTCAAATAATATTAAATTTAGCACAAGAAATTTATTTCCCAATTACACATCTCAAACTTACTCAAATATCATACATTCATACATGCATCATACATTCATATATACTTACTCAAATATCATACCAACTTTTCCAGAAGCGCCATGTTAGCACAGGAAGTATCCCTAATACCCAATCCTCCTGCCTTTTTAGGAGTTATGGCGACCTCCCACCTGACCAGAGGCAGCCCTTTTCCAGTCTCTTGGCCTTTCCACAAGAATTGTCTCATCAAGGAATCAATTTTATTACATGCATACTTCGGGAGAAGAGAAATTTGCATTTCATAAACTGGGATAGAGGCCATAACCGATTTAACAAGACAAAGCCTCCCTGCCTTATTCAGTAGGCGTCCTTTCCAACTGGAGAGCTTTCTCGAAATTTTTTCAATAATCTCCTGAGCCGTCTTCCTGGAAGCTCTGGCATGACCGATGTTAATTCCCAGGTATTTACCCAAATCATTGCAGAACCGGATGTTAGAGACCCCTGAGAGAACCTCTTTTCTCCTCTCCGACACCCTCTTGGAACACTGGGCCTTTGACTTATGAAGATTTACCTTTAAACCTGACGCTCTAGAAAACAAGTCCAAACAATGCATGACCTCTATTACTTGAGCTTTTGATGCCTTACAGAAAAGTAAAATATCATCTGCAAATATCAAATGAGAGAGTCGTGGTCCGTTCCTAGAAATTGCTACCGGGTTCCACAAACCTTGAAAAACTCTATGAGAGATAAAGCATGCAAGCATTTCCATACAGAGTACAAATAGATAAGGAGACATAGGATCTCCTTGCCTCAACCCTCTCTTCGGATTGAAATTTTGGAGCCTGTTCCCATTCCACAAAACTGCCAACGAAGAGGAAGTCACACAATTCAATATAAGATTAATGGTAGCCTTTGGAAACCCAAACCGGACCAAAGTAGCTTCCAGAAAACGCCAGTCTACCCTGTCATAAGCTTTTTCCAAATCAATCTTGAATGCCATGGTCCCTTTTCGAGACTTGGTGTTCCTCATGAAGTGCATAATCTCTTGAGCAATGATAATATTCTCTGTGGTTCCTCTTCCTGGAATGAACCCTCCTTGCAAAGGACCAATGATCTCCGATAGGAAAGGTCTGAACCTGTTAACTAGAACCTTTGTGACAATTTTATAAATTACATTACATAAGCTAATAGGCCAAAACTCCCGTAAGGAAGAGGGAACTTCCACTTTAGGAATTAGAACAATGAGAGTATCAAAGATAGCCGCATTCAGTGGCTCACCCTCAAAGGCTCGCTTGACCAGTCTACACACATCGTTGCTAAGAGAGTCCCAGAACTCTTTGTAGAAAATTGCTTGAAATCCATTTGGCCCTGGGGCTTTAAATGAACTCATGGTCATCACAGCTCTTTTAACCTCTTCAGACGTCACCGGTTCCACTAACTTTTGACAAGTCTTAGTACTAAGAGACGGGCAAGGAAAAGGCCCCATGGCGTCCAGGTCAATATCCTCCCTTGTAGAAAAGAGCTTTTGAAAGAAAGAATTTGCCGCCATTTCTAGAGTCGTAGTCTCCGTGGTCCAAGACCCATCCTCCAAAAATAACCCATGAATTTTGTTCCTCTTTCTCCTGATAACTGTCTGCAGATGAAAAAATTTTGTATTTCTGTCTCCACATCTCACCCATTGTTCTCTAGATTTTTGAAACCATAACATCTCTTCTTGAAGAAGGACAGCATTCAGTTCCTAATGCAAAACTTGCTCTTTGATCCTAAGCTGTTGATCCTCCCAACTTTCCAGAGTAATTTGAACGTCATTCAAAAGCCTCTCCAACTCCCTTTTCTTAACAAAAATATTGCCAAAAACCTTTTTATTGAAGCTAGTTGCATCTTTTTGAACCTCCAACAAACATTTAACTACATCCGGAGCTCCTCTATTCCAAGCTGTATCAACAACATTCCTAAAAAGAGGATGAGTCATCCACGCAGCCTGGAATCTGAACGGACGATGGCCCTTGGTAGCCCTCTTTGCCATCTTGCACCTAGTGAATAATGGGCAAAGATCAGAGTGAAGGCGCGCCAGCACCTCAGTATAAGCCTCCGGAAACATTAGTCGCCAGTCCTGGTTGATGACTGCTCTATCAAGCTTCTTGGCCACCTGCACCCCACCTTTCACCTTCCTGTACCAAGTGAATCTTCTCCCAATAGCCCCCATATCAAACAGCCCACAATCCTCCAATGTTTCCGCAAATTGTTCTGCTCTGGCAAGTCTAAATTGCCCCCCTCTAACTTCACTCTGCAACAAAACATCATTAAACTCCCCTAACACAATCCAAGGTCCGTGGATCATATTAGCAATCCTTGTCAAGTCACCCCCACAGTTCTTTACGCCGATGTATATGCGGATTAGCATACACCGCACTGCAGTAACTAGATATATTGCCCATAGTGATTTCAAAACTGATACATTGATCAACTACATCCAATACTCTCACAGAAATATTTGAATTAGAACATAGAACCCAGATACCCCCACTATGACCATTAGCCTCAACAATACCAACACCCTGGTAACCTAGATTATTCCAAAAAGATTTCATCCTCTCGAAAGCAATATGGGTTTCAAACAGAATGAAAAAAGTAGGATGAAATTTATTCGCTAACTCCTTACTATGAACCCGGGCCAATTTATTAGAGGCACCTCTAATATTCCAAAATAGAAAGCTTAAATCTAAATAATCCATAAAACAATTTGTATTGTAAAAAGGACCAACCTCAGCTGAAGTCCCTAACGAGATGATGAAGATCCACCATCATATCCCCCTAAGGCTTGCTTGTCCTTGTCCGGTTGTTGCCCAGTCTGTCTGTGTCCCTCCACTGACAACCCTTCCAATTTGCCGATTTGCTGCTTGCTGGTGTCGCCAAGGCAGTCCAGAGTCGACGGCGAATTCTGCAAAGAAGAAGGGCGCAACCTCTTGTGTCCATTTTTGATAATGGCAGTGAAAGTCGGCACCGCAACGGAGACAGATTTGCCCTTCACCCCTTGCTGTTTGGAAGATGACATGCGTGCCTTAGATCCGCTAACCGACCCG
>NC_029786.2:23015842-23017542 GCF_000816755.2 Arachis ipaensis | reverse complement strand
AAAAATATTGCCAAAAACCTTTTTATTGAAGCTAGTTGCATCTTTTTGAACCTCCAACAAACATTTGACTACATCCGGAGCTCCTCTATTCCAAGCTGTATCAACAACATTCCTAAAAAGAGGATGAGTCATCCACGCAGCCTGGAATCTGAACGGACGATAGCCTTTGGTAGCCCTCTTTGCCATCTTGCACCTAGTGAATAATGGGCAATGATCAGAGTGAAGGCGCGCCAGCACCTCAGTATAAGCCTCCGGAAACATTAGTCGCCAGTCCTGGTTGATGACTGCTCTATCAAGCTTCTTGGCCACCTGCACCCCACCTTTCACCTTCCTGTACCAAGTGAATCTTCTCCCAATAGCCCCCATATTAAACAGCCCACAATCCTCCAATGTTTCTGCAAATTGTTCTGCTCTGGCAAGTCTAAATTGCCCCCCTCTAATTTCACTCTGCAACAAAACATCATTAAAGTCCCCTAACACAATCCAAGGTCTGTGGATCATATTAGCAATCCTTGTCAAGTCACCCCACAGTTCTTTACGCCGATGTATATGCGGATTAGCATACACCGCACTGCAGTAACTAGATGTATTGCCCATAGTGATTTCAAAACTGATACATTGATCAACTACTATAAAAATAAATTGGCTACACTCTAAGCACATACTTTATCTAATAACGCCATCTTTTATGTTGGTATGGTAAGATAGTATCTATATAATATAAAATTAATTTAATGATATCATACAATAATATTTAGGAGACAATAATTTTATTAAATATAGTACTTTTTTAAAATAATCATAAAACTGAAAATAGTTATGTAGTGAGATAAGAAGCAACCATGGTAATTCCACGTAATCCAAGACCAACATATATGTTTTTTTTTTTCATCCTTATGTACCCTCCTTCACTCCATTTAGTGCCCCATGAATTCTTAACAATTCAATAATCAGTACCAGATTAAGCTTATATCCACATATTCTATCAAACACCACCGAAATAAAAAATGATCATATTTTAGATATTGAATTATCAATTTGCGCATCGTGCATATCTTGGATAAACTCATATTTTATCTTTGCATGTATTTTGAAACCCCACTTAACTCTTTTCATGCTGATTGGGGTCTCGATATTTAAGATATGTTCAATTTTTAAAATACCTTCTTAATAACTGAGATGTGACTAATGGTGTATTTTTGTAATTATGTTGTACTTTATGTATTTTCATAAATTTTATATTTATTTAATTTAAATATAAAAAAAAGCCCGACAAATATCTTAGTAATCCTGTATTATTGAGAGCCTTCTTTAAATATAAAATCATTTACATTGACTTCGAATATAAGTGCGAGCTTGTATAAATTTTTTAATTGAGATGGTGTTTGAATATCATTGCTATCTTAGAGTGTAATTAGATTTAAAGAAGTTGTGCCTAATATTTTTTTTGTTTCTCTATCAAATAGCACAAAAATTATTGTAGTATTTTGATATGAAATTTTTTATTTAATTTTGAATCTATAATAATTATTGAGTTAGTAATTTATAGTTTAATGAAATTTTTTATGATAAGTATAATTTGATAAAATTTGATAGAAATTTTTATAATTTGAATCTATAACAATTTTTTATGTTGTAGCACAAAAATTTTATTTTTTTTTGTATCTTTTATGATTTTTTATATTTGTTCTTCTGCTCCT
>NC_029786.2:22954954-23015828 GCF_000816755.2 Arachis ipaensis | reverse complement strand
TCAAATAATGTCTCAAGTGATATAAATTTAAAATAGTATAAAAAATGATCAAAATTGATTCTTTGATTTAAATAGCATATAAAAATAAATATAATTATAATGATCTTAAAATATAATTATATGTAAAGTATTATAAAATGAAAAAAATATAAATAGTAAAAACAGTAAGTATTTTTTTCTCTAAATTTGTTTTAAAAATACAATAATATTTTTATTTTGTACCTAATCATCTAATAGAATCATTTTTAAGTAAATAAGTTTCTCTTCATTTGTTGATGTAAATATTTCTCATAGACAAATTATAAATTTTGAAATGAAGTGATAGTGGTAAAAGTCTTATGTATGATATATAGAGTAAATAGCTAAATTGGTCCCCGAAAGATAGCCCATTCTTCAAACGAGTCCCCGTAAGAAAAAGATAATAAAATTTGTCCCCGAAAAATTTAAAATTGGTAACGTTAGTCCTTCCGTCAAATTTCCGTCAATTCCGTCAGTGACGCCGTTAACTGTTGCTTAGGTGGCTATCATTGTGGCATATGAGCATGCCAGCTTGGCGCAGAGTGGCTGGTGACAAGATATGTTTCCATATGTATGTCAAATTAGTCCTAGGTCTGTAAATCCTAATCCCCTCTTCGTTTTAAATTGCCATTGTTGCTGCAGCTTGAGCTTGATTCTGCAGAGGCCGAAAATTCATGACCGGTTGCATGATGGGTAGCATAGGTGGGGGTCGCAGTGGACAAGTGTCGCAATCACACGGAAGCCATGCCTCGAGCTCTTCGCTGCGGTGGCGGAGGAAGAACTCCGACCAAGTTTGCTTTTGTGGGCTGAAGACAGTGAGTTGGATTTTGACAATTTGGTACCCTGATGTTGTGCAAAGGGACAATGTTAAAGAAAAAAAAAAAAAACTAGATACAGTGTTAAAAGTCAGAAAAAGGAAGAGATTCTTTTGAAACAAGGCACTTTGGTGGTGTTGATGAAAACCAGTTCAACCCTGTGAATTCCACCATTCTAACAACCCATGGCTAGTTTATGGGAAAACCATTGTCAGGCTATAATGGGTTTATCTTCTAATAAGACCAACTTCAGACACAGCATCAAAGGGTATCTTAATTTTTCAATCATGGATCAGTTACCGCCTCCCCTCGGCCATGCAACCAATTATGTGTCCCATGAAGACCCACACCCGCATTTGCAAACTCATTGCTACCTTCTTCCTCTTGACCAAACTGGACTCGATGGTGCTCATGCAAAAGTCAGTGATGCATTGGTGATGATGCAAGTGTTAGTGACAACTTGAAGAGTTTCAAACTGATACCTTCTGTTGTCTGAGCATGGTGACAACTTGACTCATGCAATCTCCCAAGACCGATTTTGACACCCAAATGCATGCAGGTAGTTTACGAAAAAGAATATGCAACTCAGATGAACCTCAAACAGATATAGCACGATTGATAGCCAACTTGGCCCACTCAGCAGATTCTTTAATCAAATGATCTTCTGAGGTCAAACATTCATCTAAAAATTCTTTGCTTGACAAAGACTGCTGAATTAAAGAACCTGCATTGCTTCCTAGCGTATCAGCCAGATCTCCAAGGACTCCAATTGCTGTTTTCATAACCACTTCATCCCTGCATAGTGAAGGCAACAAAAGCCATTAAAACTGGTTATTGTATTAAAAAAAAAAGCAAAAACACTCAAGTAAGGTAACATTTTTCACTTTCTTACATGTCTTTTTCCATGTATATGCTATCCAAGAATTGGAGGATGTGAGGTGCATAAGGAATCAACAGCTGGGTTTTTGATGAATTCTTGAACCCTTGGAAAATCCCAGAATATGCCTCTAATATTCCATTTCTCAAAGAATTAATGTACTCCGTCATTTCATCATCAAAACCTGATGTGTGGGCATACAACTCTGAGGCAAGCTGCAGTGTGTTCATTGCATACATCAAGTATTTATTAAAGTTTTCTCCTATTGCAAGAGCTATATCACCAATGCAAGAGAACAATGGGGGCTTCACAGAACGGTGCAAATTATCACTTGACAAATTCTTCAGAAGTTGTGTCATAATCCCATCACAGTAAGGCAGTATTTTATCTTCCAATGCCCTGCACAAGCCCCCACCACACCAACAGTGACGGCACAAAATTGATAATCCTCAAAATTCTGAAGGTCCATCTCCAGAAACCTGTAAAATTCAGGCATGTATTTGGCAAAATCGGCGCCTATAGCATAGGCAAGGGCTCCAATGGCTAGCATGGCTTCTTCATGTGCTGTGGCGTTTCTGCAAGCAAAAACCCTGTAGAAAAGCCCCATTATCTGATCAGCATACTGCAGGAAGACATATTTGGTGGGCTCTGAAGACCCTAGCTTCTGAATAATTACTTGCAAGCAACCACAAAGTAGGCCAATCAGTTCACTCTGCTTTTCTCTTTCATCAGATGAAAGATTTTGTGCCTCAAGACATTTATGCAGCTCCATCATGATGACCGTAACTAGCTGTAACACTAACGGAGCTGTTTCATCTGTTGAACATCTTACTACTTCATTCAATGTTTCATATGCTGAAGTTCTTAATCGTGATTCTGTAGCATCCTCTCTATGAGTAACAGCTAGAAGGGATTGAACAATTTCCTGAAAAAAGGGAGTTATAGGAGATGTTGGTCCCACATCTTCATAACCCTGGGCAAGAAAATACAGAGCACCACAGGCTTTCTCAGCAACATTGGGAACATCCTTCATGCTCTGAAGGAGAACTGTAATAATCTGTTGGCAATTTCCCTCATTAATAATTGGTGTACCAACAATTGAATTGTGAAGAAATTCGAACATTCGTCCCAAGGTCCAGGCAGTGGTGTCCTTCACATGGTTACTTGGATCCTTTACTAAAGCACTAAGCATAAAAGGTAAAGCATGATTAACTAGAGGTGCTAACTTGTCTGGGGAAGGCCCCTCCAAGATAGAGCCAAACGCATACGAGGCTGCCTCCCTCTGTCTCCAATCTGGTTTTGTAATATTCTCCTCAATGAATGGCATTACCAGTGGCACAATATCATCTCCAACAGTACGAGCAACTAAACCCAGGCACGTACCACCAGCCATCGCAATATTCCAGGCACCTTCATCCAGATCCTGATCCTCTTCTTGTTTGAGTAATGTTTCCAGCAGCAGAGGAATGAGTGCAGGTAGAGCTTGCTTAATAAAATAAAAACAAGGTATATCAGAGTCCCCACTGGATTCACCTACATAGTCTTCCAAGATATCAGTCTCCTCATCACAAATTGTACTCCAAAACTCAATGGCTTGAAGAGCAACAGGTTCGTCATCACCCCTAATAGCCTTTGCTGTGATGTTATATATATCCTGGATGTAGGGAGCCAATTTCTCATAATACATGGCTGCAATTGAGACCAAACACTCGAAGGAGGCCTGTCGTATTCTCGGCTCAGGAGACATAGTTGCTTCACAGACAACTCTCATGATATAGTCACGTTCCATATCATTGCTAAAATTAGCTTGAGCAAATCCAAGAGCATTATATAATGCCCTAGTAGAGGCAAGCCTAACATCATTGTTCCCTTCAGATGCATTCATACCTTGGACTACAGCAGTAAGGATTTTATTTACCTGATCTTGATCAACAACCTGCGGAGAGACTTCCTCGCATAAGTACCCAAGAGTCTCCAAAGTGGCTTGCTTGACATGAGATGGTACTTGATGAATATTTGATAAGAGTGAACCTATCAGTTCAGGCCACTGTTTCTGAGGAAGCTCAATTCCAGCAATTTTGGCAATAACTTGAGTTGCAGTCGATCGAGCATCAGCTGCAAGAGAAGAGAGTGTTTGCAGCAAACATGACTTGACCTGGGTTTTCACCGCAGGATCCAACGACAACCATCTGTGAACCAGCTCCCGTTTCCTGTTTTCATCCTTGGCATCCAGTGCGTTTTTTAGAATCAATCCTGCCAACTTTCGGCTATCAACTGGTTTATCATCACTTGCTAACTCTCCAGAGAGTGAGACCAAGAAACCAGGAAGGTTTTGCTCCTGAAATTGCCGCAGACTTTCTTCGGCTTGCTTCCGTACAGTCCCATCAATGGATTGAGCATTCAGAAGTACCTGGGTAACTTCCATTGCCATGCTATACCTAATGGCACAAAAAAAACTTGGCTCGTAAGTTTTCAACGTGAAACAGCCAACCAAAAGAAAAGTCAAGGAGAATTGGAGGATGTGAGGTGCATAAGGAATCAACAGCTGGGTTTTTGATGAATTCTTGAACCCTTGGAAAATCCCAGAATATGCCTCTAATATTCCATTTCTCAAAGAATTAATGTACTCCGTCCTTTCATCATCAAAACCTGATGTGTGGGCATACATCTCTAAGGCAAGCTGCAGTGTGTTCATTGCATACATCAAGTATTTATTAAAGTTTTCTCCTATTGCAAGAGCTATATCACCAATGCAAGAGAACAATGGGGGCTTCACAGAACGGTGCAAATTATCACTTGACAAATTCTTCAGAAGTTGTGTCATAATCCCATCACAGTAAGGCAGTATTTTATCTTCCAATGCCCTGCACAAGTCCCCCACCACACCAACAGTGACGGCACAAAATTGATAATCCTCAAAATTCTGAAGGTCCATCTCCAGAAACCTGTAAAATTCAGGCATGTATTTGGCAAAATCGGCGCCTATAGCATAGGCAAGGGCTCCAATGGCTAGCATGGCTTCTTCATGTGCTGTGGCGTTTCTGCAAGCAAAAACCCTGTAGAAAAGCCCCATTATCTGATCAGCATACTGCAGGAAGACATATTTGGTGGGCTTTGAAGACCCTAGCTTCTGAATAATTACTTGCAAGCAACCACAAAGTAGGCCAATCAGTTCACTCTGCTTTTCTCTTTCATCAGATGGATTTCCAACGATAACACAACCACATTGATCAGGAGATAAAACCACAATCACTCTCACAAAATAAGAAAAGAAAGCTAACCTACCTCTCACGCAAGGCGACGGAGTGCCCTTTTTGGTTGACCAACGTGGTCGCAAACCGGTCACCAACAACTCCAGCACACTGTCGTCGTCGGTCAAGCCTGGTCGTCGCCGTTCAATGCTTCGTCTTCCTGGAGGAAACAACTAAGACGAAGGGACTGCAGGGGTTCTGATGAAAACACAAGCGTTGTAACGGGGAGCAACGAAAACAACGCTGTTTCAGCCTTCGCTGACGTGTCATACTAACGGCCTGGTCAGCATATGTTCACGCCGTTACTCAAACATTTGACGGAAGGACTAACGTTACCAATTTTAAATTTTTCGGGGACAAATTTTATTATCTTTTTCTTACGGAGACTCGTTTGAAGATCGAGCTATCTTTCAGGGACCAATTTGACTATTTACTCATGATATATAAGTAGGTTAAATAAATGGGTTGATACTCAAATTAGTCCCTGAAAGATCATGCGATATTCATTTTCGTCCCCGAATGATTTTTTTAATCAAATTAGTCCCTGAAAGATAAAATGTAAGTCAAATTAGTCATTCTGTCAGTTGGATGATGATGTGTCGCGTGGCATGCCACGTGGCAGGTCAGTGACACACACACACACACACATGCCACGTGTCACTTGACATGTAAAAAAGTTTTTTATAGTCAAAATAGTCCTTGAAAGTCCAGACGTAAGTCATTTTCATCCCTCAAATTTTTAAAATTAGTCAAACTAGTCCCTATATAATTTTTTATAATATTAAATTTATAATATTTTTTGATACTACTAATTTTAATATTATTTTTTAAACCTTAATAAACAAAATTCTCTTTACATAAAATAATAAAAATAATTAAATTTTTATAAAATTATTTTGTCATTTGTATTTTAAAATTTTACATTTTCAAATTGTAATTTTTTATGTGAATTTTTTTATTTAAATGAGTTTATCAAATTATTGTTGATTATATATTTAAAAATTTAATATTTTAAATTTTACTAAATAATATAGTAATTATTTTAAATTTTAAATCTTTTATATTTTTTAAAATTATAATTTTTATTATTATTTAATTTATATAGTAAAACTCAATAATTGAAAAAACTGGTTTATCACTACCAGTTTATATAGGAATTGAAGCAAAATTTGTGAATCTTCTTAAAATTTGACTCTAAGTATCACTACTATTACATCCTATATGTAAGTAATATCGTAATGAAAAAAAAGATCAAAATTTTAAATTTTTTAAATTTTTTTAAATTATAATTTTTAGAGTAAAGTATCGTTTTTGTCCTCAACGTTTGGGCTAAGTCCCTAACGTTTCAATCGTCCTATTTAAGTCACTAATATTTCAAAATTGACTCAACGTTGTCCTGCCGTTAGAGATCCATTAACAGAATTGACGGCAGGACAAAATTGAGACGATTTTAAAACGTTAGGGACTTAAATAGGACAAAAATGTTAGGGACAAAAACAATACATAGAAATAAATTTTAGTTTTATCCGTCAATAATATCAATTTTTTACTGTATATAATCAATTATTTTTTAATCACATCTAAGTAAATTACACTTAATCACATTACTTTCATTCTAAATAATTTTTTTTATATTTTTATATTATAATTTTACACTCAAAGTTATAAGTTAATATAAAAATATAAAAATTTTATTTAGAACGAAAGTAATGTGATTAATGATAATTTATTTAGATGTGATTAAAAAATAATTAAATACTATGTACGGTAAAAAATTGATATTATTAACGGATAAAACTAAAATTTATTTCTATGTATCGTTTTTGTCCATAACGTTTTCGTTCTATTTAAGTCCCTAACGTTTTAAAATCGTCTCAATTTTGTCCTGCCGTCAATTCTGTTAACGGATCCCTAATGGCAGGACAACATTGAGCCAATTTTGAAACGTTAGGGGACTTAAATAGGACGATTGAAACTTTAGGAACAACTTTGGGACTTACCCCAAACGTTAGGGACAAAAATGATACTTTACTCAAATTTTTATTATTGTTTAATTTATATAGTAAAACTCAATAATTGAAAAACTGATTTATGGAATCACTTTTTGAATCTTAATATTTTAATATAATTTTTTAAATATTTTATTTAAAACAAAAGAAATTTTATTTTAATACGAAACATATCTATTTATATAATGTATTAGGGCGGAGTAGCCTGTGTTATGCATAGGTATAATGCTTCCTATTTCATTTTATCTCATTGATTCATGAAATTAAAAAAAAAATTATATAATCTATCTCAAGCATATGAAACACACAAAAATTTATTATGATCTTTGCACATATTACGCTTAAGAAGTAATTCGTTTATAATAATAATAATAATAATAATAATAATAATAATAATAATAATAATAATAATAATAATAATAATAATAATAATAATAATAATAATAATAATAATAATAATAATAATAATAATAATAATAATAATATTTAATATTATGAAGAAAAATAAAAAAATTATATAAGGACTAGTTTGACTAATTTTTAAAATTTGAGGAATGAAAATGACTTACGTCTGGACTTTCAAAGACAATTTTGACTATAAAAAACTTTTTTACATGTCAAGTGCCACGTGGTATGCCATGTGTCACTGACCTGTCACGTGACGTGCCACGTGTCACTGACCTGCCACGTGTCACTTAACGCGACACGTCATCATCCAACTAACGAAATGACTAATTTGACTTACATTTTATCTTTTAGGGACTAATTTGATTAAAAAAAATCATTCGATGACGAAAATAAAGATCGTGTGATCTTTCAGGGACGAATTTAAGTATTAACCCTTAAATAAATAGTACAAAATTTGAATTTATAACTTAAAATTTGTTAGGATAATATTATTGTTATTATGACACTTTTAATATAGATATTTATTATATTTAATTAATATTTTATATTTCAATTGAATAATAATATGTAATAAATTAATTAATTATGGGAGTTATGGTTTTAATTTTTATTTTTTTAAAATATTTTACTAAAAATTGATGGTTAATTTTTAAGTTTTGTCAAGTAACGAAACTTGATGATGTGACATCGTTAGAAAAAGAAACAGGTTAAATTTAATGTACAAAAAGTTAGTATCAATTTTTATATAATAAAAATAAAAAAATCAATAGATAGATAAATTGTGCGTGTGCAATGGCCTAATGGGCTTAATTTAGCTCTTAAAAGATCAAATGTCTCATATTAGTCTCCAAAAAATAGTTGACTAAAATTAAGACTAGTCCTTTCATCAGTTAGTGGATGACACATGATATCATTATTTTGCAATATATCATAGTCTAATTAGCAAATAGAGTAATAGACTAATTTGATTTTACTAATTTGATTACGTGGTCAATAGCAGAAGCAGGCACTGGCTGGAGGAGGGCAAGAAAGGGAGAAAGGTCGAGAGCTTTCGGATTTGAAAATTTGGATAAAAAAAATCATATTATCAATTTTGTCAATATGAAAGTTAAAAGGAGTAATTATAGAAGAAAAAAAAGTTAACGAATCTCCTTTCTGTATCTCTCCTTTCAGAGCGGACATAAAAACACTAATTTAGTGTCTCTCAACAAGATGTCGTGCATGTCTATAACACTAAATATGATGGTGTGTCTCATTTTATAACGCTCAAATGACTAATTGGTGAAAAAAGAATAATGGCAAATAAAGGTATCAAGTTTTAATTTTCTCTCTTATAATACCATGTTAGATGAACACAAGGTAATGTGAAAAATGATTCTGATTTCTGAATCCTCAATTGTGAAGTCATATATATATATATATATATATATATATACACACAGGGTGTGGTTCAGTCAATTGACTAAAGCTAACTGATACAGTTATGATTAACTGACTAATTTACCTTAATAAATCTGCCACTGATGCATAATGCCTAATAAAAACCCTCAAAATCATAAAAAATAATGAAATCAGCAGGAGTAAATGGACAAACATATAAATAAGAGTTTGAAATACACACCAACAAGAATAAAAATACACACCAAAGATTAGTAAAATACACCTTAGAGATTATTTTTGATAGACAAATGTGTCATGTTATTAGTAAGGATTTGATATTTATAAATCTTTAAGCTGTACTTTTGTCCGTCAAAAGCAATCTCTAAGGTGTATATTGACATTTACAAAACTCTCTATTTTTATTCACTCGAAAGAGATTTGGAACCATTATATTACTGTAAGCTGCTAAAGAGTTAAACTCTAAATCATTTAATATTCTATGGTTCATACTAAAAATATAAAAAACTATGCTAATCACCACTGTTAAGACGAAGCAAATTAAGTTGAGGGTTAGCCAAAAGGGACTACTTGGCCAAATCAAGGGAATGAGAAGGTTTTAGGACTTCGCATTCTTGGCTTCTAGATTATCAACTCAAACAAATCAATTAAAGTAGCTAATAGCAGTTATCAAGAAAAGCCTAAGGACTTTCTTCAAACTAGTCTTTAATATCACTAAAGTTTGGATTCCAAATCATTTTAAGAACCATCTCCAACTTCAAAATTCCATTGAAGTTACTCCGCTCTACAAGAACAGATGCCTCAAAAAGTTATTTCCTAAAATTGGAAAACCCTAATCAATTCCCTTTTTGGGTGGAGAATAATTCCGAAAGTCCAGCCTGCTCCAATAGTCAAATACTTTTTTACTTTGAAAGAAGGAGGCAAGACACTTCTTAGCATGCAAGCAAAAAGTCAAATACTTGCTGAGAAGGTAGAAGTGAGGATTACACATAATTCAGGGCTTTCAAGGTAAGTATTCAAAATGAACTGAGTTTATGTTTTGGCATAATGATTGCTAAAACTAAAGGATATAAAACATTAGGAATGTAAGATTGGACTATTAAAATCTTACATATGTGCTTCTTAGTATTTCTTAAGACCTCAGGCTCAGATGATTGATTCCTTTAAATAAGCAAACAAAAATTCATTGCATAGTAACATGCTTTGACGGAAAAGATGTAATACAACAAAAAGCACAAGAAACCAGAGGAGGATCGCACAATCCTAAGGAAAATTTAAACTATTCTTAATCTATTATTTTTTAACCCTTTTTTTTTCTTTGAAACCACAACCCATCAATTCTCTGTTTCATCTGCATCCTTTTTGAGAGGCCCATCATCAACCGGCATGTTACCTGTATTCACCTGTATTCACGTTTGATTCGGATTTTGGAATGTCCACATCTATGTGAAGGAAAAAGTGAATACAGTGAAAACAATAAAATCCTGTTTTCTGTTTTTACCTCCTATTTTCACTTTTTCCTTCGCAAAATCCAGAAAACAAAAAGCACTGAAAATGAAAACAGAAAATGAAAACGCAAACCAAACGCACCCTTACTTTCACACTATGGTAAACTAAAAATAATATCTACATTTAACCCTTAAATTATGGCAAACAAGCAACATGAGCCGAATTCAACAACAAATAATATGTATTAATAGCAATTCTACATAACCAATAAAATTTATCATTTTTAGCTAAACACTTGGCTAACAAAGGTATTTTTATCCGTAATATCCAAAGAATACGGTATTGGCTAAACTCTAAATTCTAAACTCTGAACTCTAAATATTAAACTAATCTTTAAACCTTAAATAAGGTATTGGCTCAAAGTGTTGGCTAATATTAATAAAGGTATTGGCCCAACAATTCTCATGTAATAATCCAACAAAGACAGAAAGACACCTATTCAATGCTGCGGCTGCAACCCTCAACCACTACATTGAGCGAAATCAATATAAAGTCGCTCTGTCAATATATCGTTCTTGACAGCATCAAGAAAAATAGACCAACGGAACAGAACCAAGCGGATGCCTTCACTGAAAACCGAGAATGAGTTTCCTTGTAACCGTTTCGCACCCTCCATTCTTCTGGATGGAACCCTGCACACAAAAAGATCAAACCAGCCACTGCTCTTCTCTAGCGACAACAACCGACTGAGACATTGAAGAAGGGAAGGGCGTCGTCTCAAAAGCCTACGAGTGTGAGTGTGACTCCTCTGCTTCACTCTTTTCCTTTTCTTTTTGGAATTTTTCGTGAACACTGAAAGTAGAGCTTGTAAGTTGTAAGGACATTAAAAACAGTTAACATAGAAGACAACATCAAAACATCATAATCATGTCAATTAACATCTAAGTTATTCCCACAAGAGTGTGTTTTTGAAACAGAGATTAAAATAAAAGCATAATATTAAAACGGAATTACAGTAAAAGAAGTGAAAGAAATTTAGCACATTTCAAAAGTACAGTACATACCTGCCCAACTGCACCATAGTAAAACTAGCATAATGAATCAGCTTGTCCTTGTAAATCATAGTCAAATGAGGTTTCAATTCCCAAGATTAATGGACTTGGGGTTAGCAATGATTGACTACTTGTACCACCAGATACTAGTGCAAACACTCATCATCATCCCTAATAACTGTCATATTCTTTATCTAGAAATGAATCAATTTGTGATTCCGGACTTCAAAATTGATGCTTTCCTGCCATTTGAAATAGCAACAATGGAAAAGCAAGGTAGAAAAAAAAACATGAAATTACATATAGCTCATACACAAACCCACAAGGCATACATATATTTGGAACACAGTACAAGAATTGAAGAATTTAAACTAGGAATCTTTCTTACATTTTAGAGTGAAGGGAATTATGGGGACAAATGAAAAAGCCATTGCTCCAAAAGATAACTAATATAAGCTATATCATTTTTTGATTAAAAAATGAAAAGAAACGATATAAGCTAAATATTATGACGTAGTATCTCAGTAAAGGTGTTAAACACATTCCAATGCTATCATGCAATGCAATTATTACCTAGCATTCAACTCTTATCCAAATCATTCTGCATGTTCCAGAAATTTCATGTCTATCAAGTCATTGTTTGTTAAAATAATAGAATGTGGATCAACTTTGGTTGATATTTCTCACTATCTATATTTGCATTTACATCATTCAAATGTTCATCCATCTAAGACAAAAAGTTGTCTTTGAATGTCACATACATATGACAGAATATTCACATGATTAACAGAAATATGTACTATTCAAATACCAATGTATTATTCAATGGGAAAGCAACCCACATCTAAGCAGGAAGCATACAAGTTTCTTACCTAACCAAAATTAGAGATTCAAAAAGGTATTATAGTGTAAGTCATACAGAAATCTGAAATGAAACCAAACCTAACCAACAAAATAGATTAATTAACCTGAGAAAGAAAAGTACTTGATTAAAATAATGAAAGACAGTACAGAACTTATTAGTATCATCATCTCATTCTTCATAAAAATACTTATCATGAAACAAATAATTGTAACTCTGGATGAATCTTATGAAGTTTTTTCAAGAATTCATTGCATGGAATGCTTGTTTCTTTCGATGTAGGTTGAGAAAACTTCGGAAGAATGCTTTTAATATCAAAATCTTTTGACATGTTACAAAGACAATTTAAGATGGTAGAAGTTAATTTCGAGTCCAGAACAACACCCTTATCAGCCATTTGATGAAGCAATGGAATGATGTTTTCTGTCTCTCCCGTTAAACTATAACCCTTTAGCAATGTATCAAATACAATCGCGTCCGGTACATGGCCAAAAGCAATCATTCTCTCGTAGAGTGACTTGACAACATCCAACTGCTCGAGTCTTGCGAACCTGTTAATCAATATTGAAAAGGTGATGGAATCAGGAACCAAATCCATCTTAACCATATCGGATAGCAATTCCTTTGCATATTGAAAGTCTCCTGCTTTGAGAGTTCCATCAATTATAATATTAAAGGATGAAACATCCGGACATTGATTCACATTCCTGATTTCTTGAAATAATCTCTTTGCCTGATCCAAACTACTTTCCTTGCACAATGCAGCCATTACAGCATTATAATCAGTCACCGAGGGTCTAATTCCATGAGCTAATTTTTTATTGAGAAGTCCTTTTGCAATACTAAGCATCTGTATTTTGCACAAACCATTAATCATGACACTATAAGTCAATGCATTGGGGGAAATTCCTAAGTCGATTACACATTTCCAAAGTTCTAGTGCCTTAACAAGTTTTCCAGCATTTAGATAACCACCAATCAAGGAATTATAAGTTACTACATTACCCGCTACCCCCCTTCGAATCATTGTATTATAGATACTTGCAGCATCACCAAGACATCCTGATTTGCAAAGTCCCTGAATTGCAAGATTATACGTGAAGACATCAGGCTTAATATGAGATTTCTTATTCAATAACCACTTGCAAAGGTGCACTGCTTGTTCAATTTTCCCAACTCTAAATAGTCCCTGCAACAATGTGTTGTAGGTAACTGTGTCAGGTTTCTTCCCCTTATCCGCCATCATTTCAATAATCTTGAGTGCATCATCTAACCGACCTTCCTTACAAAGTCCACATATCATGACATTGTAAGTTACAGCACTTGCTTCTTCCCCCTTTTGCATCATCAAATCCAACACTCTCATCGCATCAGACACCCTCCCGTTCTTGGAAAGCCCATCAATGACAACTGTATAAGCAACAACATCAAGCTGGATTCCACGAGACACCATATCATTCAGCATCTTCGAAGCTTCTTGCCACTGCCCATTCTTGCAAAGGGCATGCATCAAACAGCTATAGGTAACCACGTTCGGCGAAGTCCCCTTTCTCAACATCTCATCAAGGAGTTCCTTACCCCTCCCAATGTCACCTTTGTTACAAAATCCACCAATTAGAGAATTATATACAAAAACATCAGCATCCAAACCTTCCTTCCCCATCTCCTCCATCAAATTAAAACCCTCATCAACTTCACCATTCTTACAAAGGCCATCAATCAAAGCACCAAAGGTAACTGAATTCGGCTGGCATTCCTCTTCCGCACCCTTCATCACCCGAAAAAATGCCCTAGCCTCCACCAATTTCTTTGCTTTACACAACCCATTCAATAGGGTATTGTAACTAACTCTATCAGGGCACACATAATTCCTCTTCATCTCATGAAACAAGCACATGGCCTTCTCACAATCACCGTTCTTAACAAATCCTTTCAACACAAGGTTCATATTATACACATTGACCCCAAAACCACGCTTGATTATCATCCCCACTACGGCGAAAGCAAAATTCGGCTTCTGGGAATTGACAAAACTCTCAATCAAAGCACTGTAGGAAGTGAACCTTGGCAGAACAGAGACACGGACCATCGCACTATAAACCAACACGACTGAGTCATAGAGCTTCTGCTTCCGCAGGTTATCGATGAGGGTGTTGCAAGCGGATTCATTCGGCACCGAACCGGAATCAACGGCACGGTGGAAGAGGGAAATGGCTTCAGAAAGTGAGTGAGGGTTGGATTTCTCAATAAGAAACCTTAACTGTGATTCTATTGAAGCTGAAGGAGCATGGAAGGTGCGAAATGAAAAGATTGGTGAAGGGTTAAGGAAGGGTTTTGGAGTCATTGTTAATCCACGGAGAAAGGAAGCGGAAAATACTAAAAGGTTGATTGTGGTGAGAACTACTGTTGAAATGAAAAGTGTGCTTACTTGAAAACTGTGGTTACTGAAACGAATGTTGTTTGCTGCTGTGAAGGGTTGAGAAGTAATTGCACACTGCAGAGATGGGAATCCCACTTCCTCTCATATTTACATAACCTTTAATATAAAACTATTCACTAGCAGAAGGGGTGGAGCAGCACAGCAGAGCTCAGAGGAAGCGCCGGCGGGGGAACAGAAGCGTGGAGATCAGATAGAATGCAGAAGCGGAGGAGAGGCGAAAACAGATAACACAGGACGGCAAGTGAGTCACCAGAGGGGGGAAAACAGGCCAACGAAGAATACACCAGCACTGGAGAGAGCAGAGCGTCAGCAAGACTGAGACAGGATCGAAAAAGTAGGAGGCGAGGTCGCAAGGTAGTGCGAGGAGCAAAGTGGGAAACTGCCCAGAAACTCAAAAAGTCATATAATTTAATTGAGATAATCAATTTTAATAAAAACTAAATTAATTAATTAACCAAATCACATTTTTATGAAGAACAGATTAAAAACAAAAAATGTAAGCAAGAAAAATTAACTAACCTTCGGTGGTCTTCAAACGAGCAGAGTATGAAGGAGAAGGAGCAAGAATGTGACGCGGAGAAGCTGGCGGCAACGAGGAGCACACGATGGACGACGAAGCTGGACCTAGCGACGCAACGGATGACAAAACTGGACCAGGCAAAGAAACTGGCGATGCGACGAACTGGACCTGGCGGCAGACGACAAGGCGTGCTGGACTAGGCGAAGAAGCTGACGACGCGCGAAGAAAAGAAGCTGGCGAAGAATGGCGGGACGGCGGCGGTGAGAAGAACGACGGCAACTATGGAGGCTAGGGTTTGAGCGCAACAACTGGCAGCGCTGATTCTCACTCCTTGCGGGGGTGGGGAGACTTCTGTGACTGTTCTGGGGGTGAGGAACTGCAGTGTAGAGGAATGGGAGGCGTTCAGGGCTTGAGGTGAGGACTGAGAACCAAGGTTCTGAGAAACGGACCGGTCATCGAACCGTTCTAGTCACTGGTTCACTGGTTTACCGGTCTCACCAGTCCAACCGTGGTTCAACCGAAAAAACCGTTTTAGAATAAAATAATAGATAAATTATAAATAAACATTCTAAAATATAATTATAGTCTAATATAAATTTTAAAATATCTTCCAAATTTAAAATACTACATGAAATGTCATCAACCAAAGCTATATGATCTTATCAGAATACAAATACTTTAGTAAATAAACATAGGCAAGCAACTCTACCACAATCAACAAGAGGTGAAAAGGAAGAGAGAGTAGAGAGACAATCAACATATATTACACATTCATATGTACAACAATTGACAAGTAGAGACAGGTATTACATAAACAAATTGGAAGCTTGCTGAAAACAGCATTACCAAAACTGCAGTGTCGAGTCTGCAATCTCCCAATCTAAAAACATGAGAAAGTATCTATGAAAGTTCCCAATTACAATTGTTACCAAATAAAAACCAAAAAATAAAAACACATTTTGTTGTTTGACCATTATATTATCTCAGGGAGGCTGTGCAATTGATACAGTTGGGAACCCAAATTGAGTTCCAAAGAAAAAAATGGGTCAAAAAATACAACTTACCCATTTTTAGTCCTAAGCTTCCCTGTATTTCCTATCATGGTCACCAACCCAAAAAATATCAACCATTTGACAAAGAATTCATAGTTTAGTAACAGTTTTCTATTAGCATCTATGTTGGGCCTGGTAACAAGATAAATTCACAGCTTAGATATTCTGAACACATGAAAATACATGGATTGTGTAGATCATATGACCAATATGATTTCTTTCTTGATTTTTTGTGAAGTGGGTTCTGTCATCTCTTTCTCCGTTTTCTTTTCTCTTCATCTTAATAAAATTCTTCTCTCATGTAAAAGAAATAGATAAAAATGAAAATCTCTAAATGGATGAGCAATGAGCAGTGACAGAGTCATCAATCCTCAATTTAATTAACAAGATTAACAAGATTTTCAATTTAAGCAAGAAGCAGTGAGCAATGAGCAACGACAGAGTCATCAATCACAGGTTCACAAGAACCCACGGCAAACCACTCCAACCCAACAATCTCAACAGTCAAAATTGTTCAATAATTATTCAACCCAGTAACAAGTAACAACAACAAAGTTCACAGCTTAACTAACAATAATTATTCATAATTATTCAACAAAGTTCACAGATCACAGTTCAGTTCACACTTCACAGAAAAATCAAAAATCACAGTTCACAGAACTTCACAGTAACGAAAAATTATTCAATTATAATTAAAAAAATTACCTAAAAGCTAGAACCTAGAAGCCTTGAACAGAGCACGCAAGAGGAAGACACCGAGAAGAGGAGCACCTTCGAACGGGGCAGTGGCTGCGGTGGAACAGAGCTAGCACCGGCGGGACCATGCCTGCGCGACGGAGGCTTGCACGTTTGCACGGTGGCTGCGCGATGGAGGGGAAGTGAGGGAGCCGGCGGTGGCTGGACGGGAGTGAGGGAGGACCAGGAGCTCGATGAGAGGAGCTCAGGACTGAGTGTGAGAGAGGCAGAGAGCGTTCCTGGAGACTGGACTCTGGAGTTAGGGCTGGACTGGAGTGGAGTAGTGGAGTTAGGATTCAGCACAACCAAAACGATGGCGTTTGCTTCCTAATTCAAAAAACCGGCCAGATCAGGGTTCGGTTCGACCAACCGATTCCCGGCCAGTTAGTGGTTTTTAAAATTGCGATTTTGGCATCTGACCGATTCTTTTTTGCAATGGTTCACAATTTGACTGGTTCGACCGAACAATTCAAATCGATTTTTAGAACCTTGTTGAGAACCTAGGAGAATCTGGCACGTTCTTTTTTTAGCAGCACAAAGTGATTTCATGAGAATTGGCCGAATCTCAATTCGGTTTGACCGGTCAAAAATCGGCCGGTTCATCAATTTTTAGTCGGTTCCAAAGACAGTAATTTTTTTATGTTGATCGAATTGTATTGATGTTCAATTTGCGATTAGACCGAGTGAACCGAGTGATCCAATTTGGTTTCCAGAACTATAGTTGTAACTAGGAGTGTTCATTTTGAACAATATTGGTTCAAAATTTTTGGACATCATCGGCAAATATTATTATCTTTCGTCAATACTTGGCCAGTAATAATTAAAAATTTGGTGAAAGTATAGGGATCAATAGAATAATTAAACCTTTTTTTAATTGAATCAATATTCAATAGTCAAATTAGTCCCTAAAAAATGAGTGCTTCTTCAAATTCGTCTTTAAAAAAATTATATCAATTAAATTAATTTTTCAAAGATTAAAAATTAATTATTTTTGTCCTTTCGTAACTCAATTAATAATTTTTATCAAAGATTGATGATATAAAACTTAACTGACAACATACATGATACCTAGCATATTCAATTAGATACTGAACATATATTTATGAAAATCCATCAATTTAATCCATTTTTTCAATTATATAAATTCTAATCCTAATATAATTTAAGGGTTAAGTACTGTTTTCGTCCCTAACGTCTTGGGTCAAAATCAAAATCGTCCCCGACCTTTTTTCGTTATTAAAATCATCCTCAATGTTTAAAAACGCTTTAAAATCATCCTTTCCCGAATTCTTGGACCAAAATACCCTCATCATCATCATTCTTCTCTTCACCTTCCTCACCCCACCACCTCCATTACCACCAACATTGCCGGCGAGAAGAAGAAGAAGAAGAAGGCTTCGCCGGAGAAAAACGACGCAGTGACAGCATTGCCACTAGGTTGCCATTGCCGCTACAAGGTCATCGTTGGATCACCGCTGGTTCATTGGAGAAGAGAAAGAGAGAAAAGCGATGCGAAGAAAGGAGAGATGGGTTGCTGCTGTAGGGCCGCCGTTGCTGCTGCAGGGTCGTCGCTGCTGTCGCTGGTTTATTGGAGAAGAGAGAGAGAGAGAGAGAGAGAAGCGATGCGAAGGAGGCGCTGCCGCCGCTGGTTCATTGGAGAAGAGAGAGAAGCGATGCGAAGAGAGGGAGGGACGGGTTGCTGCTGCCGCTGGGTCGCTGGTTCATCGGAGAAGAGAGAGAGAGAGAGAAGCGATGCGAAGAGAGGGAGGGACGGGTTGCTGCTGCCGCTGGGTCGCTGGTTCTCCGCCGCTGGGTCGCTGGTTCATCGGAGAAGAGAGAGAGAGAGAGAGAGAGAGAGAGAGAGAGAGAGAGAGAAAAGCGATGTGAAGGAGGTGCTGCCACCGCTAGTTCATCGGAGAAGAAAGAGAGAGAAGCGATGCGAAGGAGGAAGGGGTTGCGGGTTGCCACTGCTGTCGCTGCGTCGTTTTTCGCCGGCGAAGCCTTCTTCTTCTTCTTCTTCTAGCCGGCAATGTTGGTGGCAGTGGAGGTGGTGGGGTGAGGAAGGTGAAGAGGAGAATGATGATGATGAGGGTATTTTGGTCCAAGAATTCGGGAAAGGATGATTTTAAAAGCGTTTTTAAATGTTGAGGATGATTTTAATAACGAAAAAAGGTCGGGGACGATTTTGATTTTGACCCAAGACGTTAGGGACAAAAACAGTACTTAACCCTATAATTTAACGACACTAAATTGATAAATTTTTATAATATATTTGTTCAGCGTCTAATTGAATATATTAGGTATCAAGTATGATGTGAGTTAACATTCCGTATCATCAATTGTCGACAAAAACTACTAGTTAAGTGACCGAAAGACAAAAATAATTAATTAATAATATTTGAAGGACTAATTTGATTAATAAAATTTTTCAAAAAAACGAATTTAAATAATATCTAGCCTATCTTTTAAAGAATAATTTAACTATTAACTTTTTTTTATTTAACACTTTTATCAATGTTATGACTAGTGTGATTTGAAAATTTTTCAATTTGAAATGTTAGTATAAAAAACTATAGCCCTTTTTTTTTTCTTACTCTTCAATGTTTTTTTTTCTTACTCTTCAATGTTCCTTTGCAATGGAAATACGATTTTTTTTTTCCTCTAATGGAAAGGCGATTTATAATTCTACAGTCGTTTTTTTTTCCGCTGTCATTCTCTTTTTTGGTATAATATGTATTTGGAATATATGAATGGCTGAGTTTCATGGAAAAAATTAACCTTGAATACAAGATATCATTGATTTATTTGTAATCAATCCCCAGAAAATAAAATTTATGTTTTATAATTTCAAAATATTGTCAAAGCATAAAAATTAGAACACATAGTTAACGTAGACAACAAATTTTAATAGCCTTTCAGCTTCTATTTAGTGCCTTGTGTTCGTATAAAAATTTTATTTATTTAATCAATGTTGTTATGCTAATAATTTTACCATTTTAGCTGATAGGGTAATCAATAATTATCAATAATAAGTCGATATTAATATTATTAAGTCACGAAACAAAATTTGTGGGTAAATCACTAAAATAAACCAAGGGGATCAAAAAATTACACAAATAAGCCAAATTAAAAATTTTTTCATGAATTAACCGGTTCACATTTCTATATAGTTCGAATCAGCCTAATTCAAACTTCATCTACATGTAACTGATTTGAATTACCTACACACGCACACACCTACTAATTCGAATCAATCTGATTTGAATTACACACACTAATTCGAATAAGGATGATTCGAATAACACACAGACACATGCACATAGTAATTCGAATTGGGCAGATTCGAATTACTCAATTTAAAAAAAATTATTAAAATATTTAAAATATATATTTCTCGAGTAATAATTTAAAAAATTTTATTAAAAAAATTTATTAAAAAATTAATAATTTAAAAATTAAAAAATATATATTTTATTTCATACATTAAAAAAAAGCTAACAAAATATTTAATTATGAGACTTCTTTAAAATATTAATGAGATATCAATTCGAATTCCATACAATACAATACTCTGTTGCCCATTTTTAATAGCTCATGAATATTTTTTAATAAAATTTTTTAATAAATTTATTTCAATTATACTATAAAAAATATTTTATTTAATGCAAAATAATTTTAAAAAAATGGCTTAAAAAATGTTAGGAGTACTATAAAAATTTGTAATGTTCTAATGACTTAGGTAAATACATGCATATACTCAAATTTTAAATAAAATACTCTACATAGTCAATAATAATTTAGAAATTAAAGAAAATATTTTATTCTATACAAAATAATTAAAAAATATATTTTATTCCATACAAAATAATTAAAAAATATATGTTATTTCATACAAAATAATTTAAAAAAATGGCTTAAAAGATGTATTGTATGGAAAAATATTAAATAAATTTAAATAAATTTATTAAAAAATATTCATGAGCTATCAAGAATGAACAGAAGAGTATTGTATAGAATTCGAATTGCTCACCATATAATTCGAATCAGAGTGATTCGAACTTTTCCATGCGTAATTCGAATTATGTAATATCTCACCATATAATTGAAATAAATTTATTAAAAAAATTTATTAAAAAATATTCATGAGCTATTAAAAATGGGCAACAGAGTATTGTATTGTAGCCAATGAGTAATAGCTCAAATGGCATAGTCTCCCCATACTCAATTAAGAGGTTGCGGGTTCGAGTCTCCTATCTTTGGTAAAAAAAAAAAAACAGAGTATTGTATTGTATGGAATTTGAATTGATAACTCATTAATATTTTAAAGAAGTCTCGTAATTAAATATTTTGTTAGCTTTTTTTAACGTATGAAATAAAATATATATTGTCTATTTGCAATAAAATGCAACTCTTTTACGTGTTGCTTATAAGTTGGAATTTGCAATCCTTTGAAGTGTTGCCTATTAGTTTTGAATATGCAACCCTTTAAAGTATTGCCTTTTCTTTTGGATATGCAACCTATACAAGTGTTGCCTTTTCTTTTGGATATGCAACCATCAAGTGTTGTCTAATATTCAAAATATGCAACTAATAAAAGGGTTGCCTTTTTGATAAAAATAAAAATTATTTTTGTAATAAAAATATAAAAAAATAAAATTTACAATAAAATTTTTTGTTCATACATGTGTAATTATTTTAATTAATAAATAAATTTGTGCACAATAAAAAATAATTATAAAAGAGACAAAATAACTAAAAATAAAATTCTAATTAAAATAGATATTAAAAAGTTCAATTAGTATTTCAAATACATGTTTATCAATAATTCTCAACAAAATAATAAAATTATTGTCTAACAATAATTGTCATAACAAAATAGTAATTAATATTTATCAAAATAATGTCAATCTATTTGCATATTTTATATCTATGCTTGACTTTGTTGGAACAATCTGATAGTGTGTGGATCCAAAATCAGTGCCAAATGAAAGCTTTTCGGTAACATCAAAGTAATGGTATGATGAACTCAAAATCCTCTTGCCTCCACTGAGTCCAATAACTGCTGCATTTAAATGAATTGGGGTTTAGTTAAAGTTGCATTTAAAAAAAAAATTGAAACATAAAAGGTGCAATAACAAAAAATGATGCATGGTATGTGTTTGATGAAGTACCTGAGTAAACTGAGAAAGAGAAATGCAATTCAGATAACGATGATTGCTCCAAAAAGGTATTAGCTTAGTAGTTCTTATTTAGAATCATAGAATCAGAAGGAACAAGCTCACAGGAAGAGACTTCACTCACATAACTGTTTGGTGTGGAAGGAAATAACGTTGCTGCTATATTAGATTTTTCTCTTTTATTTTTTAATGATTATTCTTTTATTATCACTATCGTATAAAATTAATCAATTTATGTTTGAGAGAAAGCAACAGAGAAATAAATGACTGAAACATAAATTTGAAGGGGAAAAAATGAAAAGATAAAGATATGAAACAACTCCCTTGACAATTTCTGTCATTCTTGCGAATGAAACAGCAGTTACTAGAGTCTGTTGCAGTGACAACACGCATCACTCCCCAACATAGCCACATTATTTCTGCAATAAGGAAAAAATTTTCTTCCTCACAGTAGCATAACGCTACAAAAATAAGTAATTAAAAAGGAAAAAGAAAAAAAGATGATTGATTAAAAATAGCAAGAGTGTATTGCAAAAGCCACCATAAAGTAAGATGGCAGAAGACAGAGAAAGCAAAGGCCAAAAATGTTGATAGTCCATTCCCAATAAATGATAAATCACATAAATTATTGCAAATTTTTTTGTTATACCTGGTCATCACTTTGGATCACGAGTTGATGAGGAAGGACGATCGTTGCCATTCGAACATTGCTTACTATTTATATCATGTGTTGATTCCTTGGCTCGTAATAAAGATAGTGCTTCATCAATATTTATGCCAAGAGAACTCTGTTGCAAGAGAAGCTTCACAAGATATTTATATCATGAGTTATCGAGGTTGCATGTTACAATTAAAGCTATTTCTATTATTGCAGAAGTAAGCAAAACTGTGGATGCAGCTACTGCTGTTGCGAGCCGAGGGAAAAAGGAACTTATCGCGTTAGAATCATTGCGGGTTTGACTCCTCGAGGTAGGGGTTTTTCTTAAAATTTATTTTATATTACAGATTTGTTATAAATAGATATTGGTGTGAAAAATATACTTCTGTGATTATGTTTATCTTGTGGATGTGGTTGTTTGCTGGACTGAATTACTGATTGCTTGATTGCTTGAGTGGTGTGTGGTTGTTGATAAGAAATTGTTTTGAAAAGTTATTTAGTTGATTATTATGAAAAGTGGGTTTTCTTGGTTTTGAAGTTAATTTAATAATATAAATGAATCGACTTTGGAAATGATTTGAGATATGAAAATGAATTGATTTTGGAAGCGGTTTGATTTTGAATTAGTTTGATTTTATAAATGATTTAATATTTGAGCTGGTTTGATTTTGAAAAAAGATTTATTATTGGAATTGGTTCGATTTGAAAATACTTTAATATTAGAACTAGTTGAGTTTTGGAAAATGATTGAGAATTGGAAATGAGAAGAGTTTGAGGAATGTTTGGATGGGACGCGAAAAGGGTGGCAGAGTCCAAATTTTAGAGGAGATGCCGCTGAAATTTGATAAAAATTGGAAGTTTCGTTTAAAGTAATTATTTAAAAAGATTTGGTTTTTAAGATTATATGTTTTAAGTTTGTTTCTTAGAAAAGAATGAAGTATGTTTTGAATTGGGATTGTTGATGAACGAAATGGGAGGATGGATGATGATGATTGAATTTGGATGAAAGATGATGAGGAATGAATGTGGAATTGAGATATGAATTGATGATGATAATAAATTAACAATATATGAGACTTACAAAATTGAGACAAATTGTTGACCCTCTGTACGTAAGATGTGACCGGACATTTTAACTCCCCGAGTTCTCCTATGGGCATGCATATATATATGAATTTGAGCTTGGGATTTTGTCTCTCCCCATGGATGAGCTTAGGATTTTTTTCATGGATATAAATTTGAGCTTGGGACTTTGTCTCTCCCCATGGATGAGTTTAGGATTTTTTCCATGGATATTATTGAGCTTGGGGATGCGCGTATAGAGGGATTATCCAATGGTTAGCTACCAGGATATGTCGGGCTGGCTATATAACTGACAGATGAGCTCATTAGCCATAGGACAGACATGCATCATATGCATTTGCATGCTTTGCTTAAGTGTGAATTTGTTTTGTTTTGCCTAATTGCTTAACTGTTATTAACTGCTATCAGAACTATTTACTGTCACTGCTATCTATACCTGTGCTTTCCTTGTCTGTTTTGCCTGTGTTTGCTCTAGTGTAGTACTTTTTTGATTGAGTATTGGTGCTGAATTGATGATAGTGTTGATTGATTTCATGGTTGGTTTCTGATTAAGATTTAGAAAAGTATGAAATATCAAGCTAGTTCAACATAGACTTAATGAACCTATGTTTGGAACAAGTTGGTCATTCATATTGTTAGGAAACTTTTAAGATTCTTTTATAAGAAAAATGAGTTTGGATTTCTGTATAATTAACTAATTTTTTTAAAGAGGTTTTGGATTTTCGGATAGTTAAACTGTCGGTTTTCAAAAGATTCATAAGACAACGATAATCACTGAACTTAAAAATAGATTTCTCTTTAAATATCTTCTTATAACAATTCTGAAGTTCCGTGGTGAGACCGTGTGGTTAGGTTCTTACCCCTACAACTTTATCTTTTCAGGAGATGAATGATGAGGCTTACGAAGAGTTTTATTGCGTTTTGCTTATTCGATGTTATTGTTTTAATTATTATTTATTTATCCCTCGCCATCAATATTATAATTTGTAAGAGGGATAGGAATTGTAATGACTTATATATATTATATTCATAAGCTATTTATGTAAGAACTTTTGTATATATGATTATATGTTGGTTTGTTTTCAAGAAAAAGTATTTTTTTGGCTTTTCAAAGAAAACAGCGATACGGTTTCAAGTCAAAAGCTTCTATTTTATTATTAAGTATATGAAGTCATCGTAATACTACTTGCTATCAAAGTGGCGCAGCCGGAAGCGTGACATTCTGATAGTGAGGGTGTTACATTACGGTATCAGAGCAGTTTATTCTGATTAGAGCCTTGGGAATGGACTGACTATACTTCATGGCATACTCTGAGTATTTGTTATATTATAGGCCTTGTCCAGATAACAAGAAATAGAGCTTTATGCACATGACTGTCTATTGATTAACGTTGTTAGTTTACCGTTGCATATCTACTGATGTTAACCAATGTCATAACATTTATAATGTCTTGATCACTTCTTTGTAGAGCTTGAGACCACTCATTAGTAACTCCTAATATACTTTTCATCAAATATAGATTGAATTCAAATTCAAAAGATTGAACATGATTCAATAATTGACATGCTTCAGCTCTCTGTTCAGGATTATTTCCATCTTCCTCAATGACTTCAAGAACTTCTACCACGGAATAAAAAATAGAAATCAAGCTAAGAATTGTACCATAATGTGAGCTCCATCGAGTATCACCTGCCCTTTTTAATATTGTTTCTTAATTTAAGCCACTCCCACTAGAAACATCTCCATTTTGTAATGCAATAATTGTCTTTGTATTATTTGACTTTCCCGAAGCATGTCTTTACATTTACAAGAAGCTCCAACAATATTGCACAAACTAGCAAGCAAATTAAAAAGTAGTACAATTTCAACTTATTTCTTTGCAACAACCACAAGTGCTAATTGAAGTTGGTGAGCAAAATAATGAACATAAAAAGCACAAGCATTTTCTTTTAGGATCAAACTTTTTAAGCCATTAAATTCTCCCTACATATTACTAGCTTCATCGTAACCTTGTCCACGTATTTTTGCTAAGCTTAAATTATGCTTTGCTAATAAAGATTCCAAAGCTACTTTTAACGACAACGCATTTGTGCTAGAAATATGGACAAGGCCAAAAAATCCCTCCATTACAATTCCTTCTTTGTTCACATGCCGTAAACAAACAGCAATTTGCTCTTTAACAGAAATGTCTCCAGCTTCATCAACTAAAACATCAAATATATCATCTCCAAGATCATCAATAATAACTTTAGTAGTTTCACTTGCAATAACTAACAATATCTTTTTGAATTTTAGGTGCTACATACTAGTTTAAGATTCCCACAAGCATATTTGAAAATACAATTAATCTCTGTATTATGTTGAGCAAAAAAGTCAAGAAGCTCCAAAAAATTACCTTGATTGTTTGAATTGTGCGATTCATCATCACCACGAAAAGCCAATCCTTGTCGCAATAAGAACCTAATGCACTCAATTGTTGCTGTTAAATGAGATCGGTAATCTCTTTTAGCTTGGTTTGAATGCTTTTGAAAAACAACTTCAATATGTTATTTTTACTTCATGAGTGTTTCGCATTTTCTTTGAGCTTGATTATGAGCACTATCATGATTTCCAACATGTACTTGTAATTGCTTATTCTTCTTCCAATTTGAAAAGCTCTCTTTTACAAAAGCATCACCACTCGCACCATCAGGTTTCATAAGATAGCAATAGAGACAAAAGACAGCATCTTTTGAAATACTATATTCCAATGAATTGTCAAATTCATCAAACCAATCAACGTTAAATCTACGGAGAGAAGTCCCAAAATATGTTTGTGAAAAATCATGTTCTCTTGGTTGACAAGGACTTTTTTGCAAATAAACTCGTCTAACTTCATCTCTATCATTTGGATCATAATTTGAAATTTTGGGTTGTTGTCCAAGATTAGCTATCAGGCTTTCCACATTGAATTCTAGGAACTTCTTTTTATTAGAAGAGACTAATGGAGTGACTTCATATTGGTAGCTTTCTTTTAAAATATTTTTTCATTACTATTTCTAAAAATAAAAAATATATATTCTAAATTAGTAAATTGATCAATTCAATTTAGAAATTTATATGCAACATAATTACATATAATAGAATAGAACGAAAGATAAACAAATAAATAATAAGGATTACTAAATTGAGAATAAAATAAAATATATAAATTCATGAAGAGAATAAAAAAATAGATTAATACATAAACTATAATTGTTTGAATTAAAATTTGCAATTGAAAATAACAAAAAGAAAAAAAAATTTAAAGATACATAGAGTCATAGAGAACTATATAAAACAAAATAGAGAATTTAAAATTTACCTTTTGATGAAGAGAATATGACCACTAGACAAGAAATAGAAAAAGAAGGTTGAAAATATGAAATTAAGAAGAAGGTTTAAGAGAATAAATGAGTGACGGCTGGAATTTGAGAATGGAAAAAGACTAATTTGATTAGGTTAACTAATAGTCAAAATGATAGAAAAATAAAATGGATTTGGGGTTTTAAATAATTGAGTTTAATTTATTTGTAGTGGGGTCATTTGAAATTAAAATGGAGGGCTGGAGGCATATTATATATGTATATTTTTTTGTTTAAAAAAATGAAATGAGAGTGGGGAAAGTGTCCCCCCATGGCTCTATGTAGGTCCGTGCCTGATGGTTATTATAATGCATAATGTGTATGAAATAAAGAGACGTTATATCATGACATGAAATGTTAACATTTATATAAAAATAAAATATTTAAGATATGACATATAAAAAAGTAGTATAAACCTACCTTGAGTGAAGTTTATAGAAATCCTATATATATTCCAACGTAAATAGATACGATTCGTTGGCGAAGAGAGACTTGATCCATGGCTAGACTTTGTGTATGTTTTCTTGTATGAATAAATCTTTGACTGGATAGAAAAGAAATCTCTATATAACGTAGTTGCATAGTTCAGAGAGGATATCTTCTCGAACAATATATGAGTGATATTTGTGAATGATTTGGTGAAGGATTTAGAGTGAGATTAAGGAAGTGAGAAGAAATAATGGTTTTTCTTATAATGAAGTGGAGAAGGTATATGAATGATAATTTATAGAGATAGAAAAGATAGGTTACCTAGAACGTTTTGTATATAAAAAGGGAATATAATAAGAAAGGAAAGACTCAAATAGCTCTTAGGCATGTACAAACTGTGTTAGGAGAATCTAACTCGCGTTTAGGTGAAATCTCCAAGCTGAAATGTCACTTTGCAAGTCCTATAAAATCTTCTACATTTGGAATTCGGAAATAGCTATTAGACACAAATTTATAGAGAATTGAGTTAGTTTTAAAAAAAACTTAAACAAAGTCAATTGGATAACCACATCTTGAGATATTCTCTAAATATTGTTAGTATATCAGGCTGACTGATAAGATCACAATTTTTTTACTATGAACTTGTAACAGATTTATCTACCTAATTTAATTTGAATTTTATTTTGTACTGAACTTAAAGAATAAGGCTAGTTTTCTTATATTTTCATGTAACTAAAGATTATTCAAATCCAATAAGTATAAAATTAGTTATGACTATATCTTGAAAGGTGGTTTATTGTCGGTTAGGAAATTCACTACGGCTAATATTTTTATATATTTAAATTTTAAATTAGATATGTTACTTTTTTAAATGCATTATTTTCTAATTCTTTATTTTGGATTTAAATATTAAATCATTACAATTTTAATTAATTAATTGATTATTAAATAATTAACATGATTCAAAAAGTTGGGATGTTACAAGCAGTAGCTACAGTTTTTGGTGGTCTCTCTTAAGATTTCTCATCACTATGTTTAGTTAGGAAAATTTTGGGTTTAGAATTGCCTGTCTTGGATCTGGTGTTCATAGGATGGACATTAGTATTAGATGAAATGGGAGAATTTTGTGGTACACTATGACTATGTTGTGAAGTATCACAGGATAACTGACTCTTTATAGCAGAACCAGGAATAGGGGTTTCATGGTATGGATTTGAGGGAAAAACTTGATCAGGCTAAGAAATTTCTATATTAGAGCTAGTGTTAGTACTATTATTTGACTTGTGAAGAGTTGATTATGGGAGGACTGATCATGAGAGAGTGTTTGTGTAGGTAAACCAGCATATGTTAGTATAGTAGGAATAGTCTGAAAAGAACTCTGATTAATGGAATTAATATCAATACTAGTCTTCTTATACTATAAGTCATTAGATGAATTTACAAATAATTCTTTATATGAAAATATAGATTCATCAAAAACAACATGTCTACTAATAAACACCTTACCAGTGGGTGACAAGCACCTATAACCTTTGTGATCGGCTGCATATTCCAGAAAAAGGTACTTGTGAGATCTATAATAAAACTTATATTTGTTATAGGGTCTTAGTAGTGGATAATATGTGCTGTCAAAAATTCTCAAATGTTGATAATCAGGAATTTGATTAAATAACAATTCATATGGTGTCTTACCTTGAAGAACAGGAGTAGGTAATCTATTGATTAAGTATGTAGTAGTAATTACTGCTTCATCCCAAAACGTAAAGGGAAGGGAAGCTATAGAAAGCATTGCCAAAGTTACTTTTATAACATGGCGATACTTTCTCTCAGCTCTGCCATTTTGTTCATGTGTATGAGGACATGAATATTTATGATGTATGCCATGTTTAAGTATAAATTCTTTAAAACTATTGGAGCTATACTCTCCTCCATAATCAGTTTGTAACTCCTTCAATTTATGTCCTGTTAAGTTTTCAATGAGTCTTATATTGTAGAAATGCAGTATATACCTGAGATTTTAGATTGCAATAGACATAGACAAGTGTACCTATTATATGTATCAACAAATATAACATAGAACCTAAAACCAAGATGAGATATAATAAGGATTGGCCCCAAACATCAGAATATACTAATTGAAGAGATGCAGTGTAAGTAGTAGTAGAATCAGAAAAAAGGCATCTTGTATAATTTTGCGTAAACACAGTTTTCACACAATAAATTATTAAAAGTTGAATTAAAGGAGTCAATTGTATTTTGAGTAATAATATTGTATTTATTTAAGACTGTGTATACAATTTGTTTGGCAGTATGTCCCAGCTTCTTATGCTACAATTCAAAAGAAGAACATGTAATAGCTAGAACTCTAGGTAATTTAAAAAAGAAAAATGAGGAACAACAACATTAACAAATTTGGAGATTCTTTCTCTACGAAATCCTTGCATGAGAACCTTCTTGGAGAACTGACATTTAACAAAGCAAATAAAGGCATGAAATTCAAAGAAAACATTGTTATCTTGAGCAAATTTAGAAACATTGATTAAATTCTTTGTGATTTGTGGTGTGTGAATTAACTTTTGTAATTGAAACCATCTATTTGAGTCTTGTGCATAAAGAATTGAATTTCTATAATGTTTAATAGACAAACCTGATTCATCACCTATAAGAATCTAATCTGGGTCTGAATATTCTGTGCTGGTAAGTAAGTTGGAGTGATTTAGGGTGACATGGTAAGAGGCACTTGTGTCTGGTACTAAGAAGTGTCTGCTACTGACGAGAGAACATCCATGTATGCCTCAGGATGATGAAAGGATACTATAGGTGGTGGTGGATAGCACTGATGGTTGTGATGATGGTGCAGAAGATGAAGAAAAATGAGATTGAGGTTTATAAAGGGATGTAGTGGGATTTGAGGGAGGAAGAATTTGTTGATCAAATCTATAATAGCAATGCCAAAAAATATGACCCGTACGACCACAAACTTGGCATTGTGGCTTAGAATTTTAATTAAAGAACCTACCTCCTCGAGAGAATCTACCCGCTCTGCCTCGTCGTCCTTTAAAACCCTTCCTTGATTGATGGAGGGTAAAAATTGTCTTATGTCAAATGAGCTTGTGCCATTAAACTATCTGATTTTTGATACTTATCGACTATATCATCATGTGTCATAATGAGAGTTTCAACTTCATTTAATGAGTACATTTTTTATTTTGCATTGACAGTAAAGATTAGCATTTGATAATCAGAATTCAGATCCTCAAGAAGTGCTTCAATATGCTCTCCTGATGTAAGAAGGCTTCCTAAAGCCACAAGAGAGTCAGCAACATGTTTGATTTTGAACACATAATCAGAGACAGATAATCCATGTTTCTTGATGAGTTTTAATTGTGCCTTGAGTTGTTTGATTTTGTATAGGTTGACTTAGCGAAGTAATCTTCAATCTTTTTCAGATTTGAAAACTATAAGCACTAGCTACCATTTTATTTTTGAAATTCGGATCCATTGATGCAAGCATTCATGACATAAAGTTGTAATCATCTTGCCTCCACTGCTTGTAGTAAGTAGATTCTTTTCCAGCAATTCAATCTTCTTCAGAAATTAAAAGTATTGAGGGAGAATTTTTTTAGTAGAAGATGATCTTGTAAATCTTGTCCATAAATGGTAGCCATAGTTTGTTGTAATTATTTTTGCCAAGTTTGTCTCCAATTGGGGTGAATAGTCGTTGATTCAAGAAGGATGCAGTGGTAGGAAAGATGTGATGGCATTTTGGGGGTTGTTGTTACTGTTGACAGAGTTGGAATTGGAAGGTGATTCAGCCATTGAAAAATAAAAACATAAGCTCTAGATACCATCTCAAGAGAATTAAAACATGTAATTTTCAAGAAGAAAGATGAACAAAAAACAGGGGCATGATGATGATGTATACGAGCTAGATAGTAAAAACCAAGAAAGAACTTAGGGTAACTTAGTAAAGAAGAAAATACAGTAAAGCAAAACTGGAATTATGAGAAATATGTATTACACCTCATCTTTTTGAAAGTAATGACTTCCTATTTATACCATGACTCATACTAATAGATTTTTGCTTTTCTTTACCTGCACTAGCACTATTACTCAAACTTGCCTTAGTGTATGGTGCGCGAATTTAGGATTTCGCACAGCTTAACTGGCAAGTGCACCGGGTCATCCAAGTAATACCTCAGGTGAGTGAGGGTCGATCCCATGAGGATTGTCGGATTGAGCAAGCAATGGTTGTCAAGTTGGACTCAGTCAGACGAATCAAAAAGGGGTTGGTGAGTTGCAATTCACATAACTAATAAATAGGCAAGTAAAGAAAGCAATAAACAGGTTTGGTGTGAAAATAGAATGAGAAAATAGTTAAGGCTTCGAAGATGTTTATCTTTCTGAATTAAAATTTCTTACCAACTATTTTAACAATGCATGATTCATTCTATGGTGAACTGTAAATGTCTAAATCCTAATCTCTTAGTGATTTAGCCTCCTCTAACCTTTATTAACTGCCACTCTTGTGGTCACTTAATTCCGATTAGAGGGTTAAGTTCAAAAAAACTAGTTTAATGCCACAAAAACCCTAATTACCCAAAGCTAACAGGATTTTATATCACATATCCCAATCAGTTCATGTAATTAGCAATTTAGGAGGAGTTTGTTTTCAAGCTGTAGTTCAAGCGAGATAACTCTCTCGAGAATCACAGGAACTCATGTAGAAAATGGTCATACTCTCGTTCTACCCAGTTCATAAGATTAAGAACGAAAACAATCCTTAGAATTGAATCAAAATATTAATTAAAATAGAAGAATAATAGTTCTAATCGATAGAAATAAACAGAGCTCCTAACCTTAACCAGGAGGTTTAGTTGCTCATGACTTACAGAGAAATTAGAGTTCTGAAAATGTGCGGAAGGAAGAAGATCCCAGATACAAGTGATCTTTTCCTTTATATACTAACCTAATTTTATCCAAAAGTAAACTAAAATAATAAATTTTAAGACTAAAGATATTGTTTTTAAATAAAAATTACAAAAAAAAATAATATAACACTAATAAATGCTAAATCCACTTGAGAAGCTCCAAAGAGGGAAAATTTGGCCTGCTGCTGGCATTTAACGCCAGTAATGGGCGTTAAACGCCCATAGCAGAGTGATGGTGTGCTGGCCTTGATCCCTTGCTGGCGCTAAATGCCAGTTGGGCGCTACTGGCATTTAGCACCCAGGGAGGGTGCTGCCAGCATTTCTTCTTTTTAGCTTCAAACTCTGCCAAATTAACACTAAAACAACTCAAAGTAGCATCCAAATAAGATTTTTGCACTAAAATAAAGTAAAACTAAATAAAATCTAACTAAAAACAACTAGAAAATGCTAAGAAAAAGAGTATAAGATGCTCACGCATCAGTGTCCACTATATCTTTTACAGTCTACATGTAAGACCCAGAACTTTGAAAAAGGGGTCATCATGAGCTAATTTCAAATTCAGTATTTCTGTAGCTTTAATTTCAGAAATGATCTTATTAAAGATAATTAAAGCAAGTTTTGATTTATTGAATTTGAAAGAAGTTATAGTTATTATCCAATTTTACAATTATTGGATTATTTTCTATATTTAAATTATAAAGTTGGCAGTTATGAAATAATAGGGATTTTACATGATTTGGACTAAATAATTTATATTTTAAGATATTAATACTGCTATTTTGGAAAATGAAGAAATTAAGTATATTACTTCTAATTATCTGATTTGGAGATTTTATTGAAAATAATTGGTAAATTCATGAGCAAATAGTATTTGTTCCGGTATGCTGGGCTTCACCGCCGCCACCGCGTCGCACCGCCTTGGAGTCCGCCGTCAGGTCCGAGTCGAAGGAAGGGAGAAGCCGCACTATCAGCATCGCGCAGAGAGGGACTCACCGTCAGCTCCATCGTCCTCACTGTTGCGCCACCATTGAGGCCAAAATCGTGGAGGAAGCACAGCGCCGCCGTGGGTCCATTACCGTCGAACTCAAAGGAGGAGGAAGGCTAAAACTGGGCGACGCTGGGAGAGAAGGAAACGCGAGCTGGAGGAGCTGCGTCCAGTCACCGCCGTCGCGCCACTGACCGCCACCGTTCCGTCGTCGCCGTCAATAGGGGTTCTGCCAGGAGAGAGAGGACGCACAAGGAGGAGCCCAACGTGCGTGAAGAAGAAGGGGAGAGGTCTGAGGCTGAGGTGGTTTCCGTCACTGCCGTCTGCCTCCGTCGGAATTGCTGCCATCAGTAAAGGGGTTCAGGCCGCCGCAGGTGTTGCTGCCGGAGAAGGGAGCTGCATCTCTGGGATTCTGGCCACTGGGAGTAGTTCTGTGACTTCCGGGACCACTGCCGAAGCCTCTGGCTATTTCTGCCATCGCCAGAAAACTCTGCCGGTAAGGGTTTTAATTGTGGTTTCTATCCTTTTTGAATCCCAAGAATACTATAGTTACTGCGTGTTAGTTCCAGTTGTCGTGATCGGAATTTGTCGCCGCTGCCGCTTGAGGTGGCTGCCGGGCTGCCGCTGAACCGGCTCGGAGACCGCCGCTGTTTCGGTTCAGCCATTCTTTCTTAGTTTCGGTAAGTAATTATGTTTCGAAAAGCCCTGCGTTAGTGTTCCGTATGTGTATTAAAGCCTTTACGATATTAATGTTCTTACAATTTAGTAACTGAGGTTGCTTGTTGTAATTTAGAGTTGTTTATGCTGCTGTGAAAATGTGTGGGGCTGTGCTTTGAAGCTGCCTTTGGTTTTGGGTCGAGACGAAAGGATTTCTGAGAGGCGTTTGGATTATAGTTTCAATTTGTCAAGGTAGGGGTGCTTTCCGAAAACTATATTTTTAATATTGGAATTATTACATATGGATACTGATGTGAGACAATGTGTATTTGGTGATTGTATCAGCCTTATGTATTGTTTGATTGTCTCGAATGATTATGAATGTTGTTTGGTTGGATTGTTGTGCGGTTTTGTGAAACGGAATGTTTTCAAGTTGATTCTTTTAAAGATTTGAGATCGAGTTTAATCCGTTCTGAATTGATTTGAATTGAGTTAACTTTCTTGATAATGTGAAAAGTCGAATGCACTTTTGGATTCAGCCTGGTTTACTTTAATTGACTTGGTTTTGATAAATGATTTGTTGCTGAATCGTTTCTTTAAAGCTTTGGAAATGAGTTTAATCGGTTGATAACGATTTGATTTTGAAACGGTTTTCTTGAGATAGCAAATGAGGTGACTGTTGGATTTAGCTTGATTTTGAATTGATTTTGGATTTTGGATTGTTGAAAGGGATTGAGGAACGATTTAGTTGGGACCCGAACCGGGTGAAAAAGTCCAAGTTTTAGGGGAGGTGCTGCCGAAATTTCTATAAAAATCCTAGACTTGTGATTAACTGCTGATTATTCTACTTGCAATAACTGTTTGTTTGTGCTTGAATATTCCTATTTGTGTTTGCGACTAAGACTCTGTTGGACTGTGGTGATTGGTTGTTGGTTGGAGTGTTGGTTGATAACAAGTTGATTTTGAAACGGTTTCCTTGAGATATGCAAATGAGGCGACTGTTGGATTTAGCTTGATTTTGAATTGATTTTGGATTTTGGATTGTTGAAAGGGATTGAGGAACGATTTAGTTGGGACCCGAACCGGGTGAAAAAGTCCAAGTTTTAGGGGAGGTGCTGCCGAAATTTCTATAAAAATCCTAGACTTGTGATTAACTGCTGATTATTCTACTTGCAATAACTGTTTGTTTGTGCTTGAATATTCCTATTTGTGTTTGCGACTAAGACTCTGTTGGACTGTGGTGATTGGTTGTTGGTTGGAGTGTTTGGGCCTAGGGCCGTGGTTGAAATAAGATGGACCGATGGTTGGTTTCGGTTTTGTGTTTCTGGTTTGGAAAAAAATATGAAAGGCTATTTTGGTTCAGCATAGATAAACCTTTTTGAAAGGCTTTTGAGTTTTTGAGAATTGAACGGTTCCTCTTTCAGAAAAGATTTCCGACTTTACTTTTATTGTAAAACGTTGTTTCTGAAAAGAGGCATAAGACGATTATTAATCACTGGTACGATTTATCTTCACGTATCCTATTACAGTAATTCCCAAAAACTCTCTACTAAGAACCCTTTCGAGGATGATGTTCTCACCCCCTACAATTTTTCCCTTTCAGGATATGGACGCAGAAGTCACGAAGAGCTTATTTAGTTGTTGTTGAGATGCTCTGTATTGCTTTAGATTATTATTTATTGTTTCATTGCCTTTATCTATATATATTCTGTAAGAGGGATAGGAATTGTTTTGGCTAATGCTTGTAAAACTATGTGTGTGTGTGTGTATATATATATATATATATATATATATATATATATATACACACACACACACATAGTTTTACAAGCATTAGCCAAAACAATATTTTTACCCAAATCCGCCAAATGAAAATCTGAGACATCAATCCACCAGAACACAATATTATATAATTCAAATCAATAGAATTCGAATTAGACTTACACATAATTCGAATTGATACACTTCGAATTACTCCCAAGCACAATTCGCACGTAGTTCGAATCAACCAGCATCGAATTATGCATGCATGGTTCGAATTATATTAATTCGAATTACTTAGAGGATGTGGCTTAGGGAAGTTCGAATCGAATTGATTCGAATTACTCTCATTTGGTAATTCAAAGTAATTTGAATTGATTTAATTCGAATTACGTATATATAGTGCGAATGGACTTGATTCGAATTACTGTGAGGCATAGCTCTATATATATGAGATGTACGTGAGTTGCTCTCAATAGAGGGTCAGATGGCTGGTGAGGATAGTTTTCTAGTGTTGGTTCACCACAGAGGATCCATTAAGAGAAAAACTCGATCCGGTGTGAAGTTCACCGATAAGGATCCTCTCTGTATTATCGCGAGGCCTACGACGAGCTATGATGACCTTGTTAGCTCTGTATTGCTGAAACTTGGTCTGGATGGTGTGAAAAGGGTTAAGAAGTTTTTCTATCGCATTCCAATCACCGTGCTTCAAGATACCGTGAAGTATGACTGTTTCACGATCGGGAGTGATGAGGACTTGCAGGTCATGTTTCATTGTCGCCGGCAGTTTTCGGAGGTGAGGACACCAGAGCTGTTGGCAAAGTTGGTTGATGTGGTTTCCAGTTCGGGGGGTTCAAACTGGAATACGCACGCTGTAGCCACGGTTGCAGGTTCTAGCTCGAGACCTGCCGTTGCTTCTTCCTCCGTCCCTGCGCACGAGCAACCGCTGCAGCCTGTTGCCTCCCCTTCATTCGCTGTTGATCTCAGCGGCAATGTCGGCGACGAGGTTGGTACAGGGGAACATCTTCCGACCCCAGTACATTGTGCCACACCAGCTGGTGCTGGAGATGGATTGTTTGATGATCCAGAGGACGATGATGTTGAGTTGGATCTGATTGCCGATGACAGTGGCAATGATCTCGGAGCGAGTGACCCGAGAGGGGCTGCAGGTGGATCTAGTTCTGGGACACAGCAGTACCCACCCCATTTTTCATCATTGGACCTGGATGCCATGAGGCAGGACGGGCTTCCTGGGCAGGCTGCTGGTTTTGGCGCTAGAGATGTGGATGGGTCTGCTGGTATGACAGAGTTCCAGGTTGGTCAGCAGTTTTAGGACAGAGATGAGGCCCTATTGAGTGTGAAGACTTACAGCATCCGCCGAGGGGTACAGTACAAGGTAGTTGAGTCTGACTATCGTCGGTATGTGGGAAAGTGTTCTGAGTTTGGGAATGGGTGCACATGGTTGATTCGGTTGAGTCTCTGGCAGCGCAAGGGCATCTGGGAAGTGAAACGGTACAACGGACCGCATACGTGTCTCGCCACCTCTATCTCCAGCGACCATAGGCGTTTGGATTATCATGTGATAGCGACATTCATTATGCCAATGGTGAGGGCTGATGCATCCGTCAACATCAAGGTGCTCCTAAATGCCACCGCCGCACACTTTGGTTTCAGGCCGACGTACAGGAGGGTTTGGATGGCGAAACAGAAGGCTGTTGCCGTCATCTATGGTGACTAGGATGAGTCGTACAACGAGCTCCCTAGGTGGGTGTTAGGAGTCCAGTTGACCATGCCTGGTTCAGTAGCATTCCTTCGGACATGCCCTGTTCGAGTTGTGGGCCAGTTGGACGAGTCTCAGGCTTATTTTCATAGGCTGTTCTAGATGTTCCCACCTTGTATCGAGGCATTCCGTCATTGCAAGCCGTTGGTGAGTATTGATGGCACCCATCTATATGGTAAGTATAGGGGAACGTTGCTTGTCGCAATTGCACAGGACGGGAACTCCAACATACTCCCTGTGGCATTTGCACTAGTTGAGGGTGAGAATGCTGATTCGTGGTCCTTCTTTCTCTCTCACCTTCGTCAGCACGTGACACCGCAGCCAGGTCTGCTAGTTATTTCGGACAGGCATAACGGCATCAAGGCCGCGCTTGAGGCTCCTGATGGGGAATGGCTACCTCCGGCTGCATACCGAGCATTCTGCATTCGACACGTAGCAGCCAATTTTGCCCTCACCTTCAAGGGCAAGGACGCTCGGGGGCTTCTTGTGAATGCCACATATGCAAAGACCGAAGTGGAGTTCGATTACTGGTTTGACATTCTCCGCTCTGAGAATCCGGCGATGTGTGACTGGGCGAACAGGATTGAGTATTCGTTGTGGACCCAGTATTGTGATGAGGGGCGCAGATTCGGGCACATGACCACCAATATCTCTGAGTGTGTGAACTCAATCCATAAAGGTGTTAGGAACCTCCTTGTGTGCTCGTTGGTGAAGGCCACATACGGCAGGTTGGCTGAACTATTTGTCTGCAAGGGGAGGGAGGCACAGGCACAGCTGGGTAGCGGACAACAATTCAGTCAATACCTGGTAAAGTGTATCGAGGCCAATCTGAAGACGGCTAGGTACTTCACGGTGACTGTATATGACAGGGATAACTCAGAGTACACGGTGGCAGAGACGACTCCGACTGGTTCGTTCTCATTGGGAAGCTACAGGGTCTCACTGGGTTCTCAGACATGTGATTGTGGGTACTTCCAGGCACTTCATTTCCCATGTCCGCACGCATTGGCATGCTATGCCTACTCACGTGTTACTTGGCAGCCATACGTCCACTCGGTGTATCGACTTAGTTCAGTTTTCAGTGTATATCAGATGGGATTCACTCCTCCCATCCCGGAGGGTTTCTGGCCACCTTATGACGGCCCGACTGTTATACCAGACCCGAATATGAAGCGTGTGAGGGAGGGTCGTCCTAGGTCCACTCGGATACGGACCAATATGGATGAGGTAGATCCGAACCGGCCCAAGAAATGTGGCATCTGTAGGCAACCCGGACACACTCGCTGGAGCTGTCCACAGGCCGGAGGACCCAGTCATCCAGTGTGATATTTATAGTTATGTCTGGATTTGTGTTCTACTTTGTATTACTTTGATCATCTGTACTTTTTTCTAGAAAAAGATGTACTTGGTTTCCTAACTAGTAAGTTTTCCGTGTTGATAAATTCGTCTCGTAGAAGACATTACAATTAGATGTGTTTACTATTATGGAAATAAAATATATAAGGAAAATACACATGTTCTCACGGTGACTAAAACACAATAATGCAATGTTAAACAAACTTTTGCATGATCTGATGGACAAATAAAATAAAATACAACAACGATAACGAAATGACACAACATACAACAAAGATCCGGAAATGACATATACAACGATACACAAATCATCTAAAAAGGTGCGACCCCGTGCCACAATGGCGTGGAACTCGTGCCCTATGACCTCTACGGATAAGGGGCTCCTCGTCCTCGATCTCGTCCTCCTCGTCCTCCGGGGGTGGCTGGGCAGGGGCCATAGGTTGGACATGTATGGGCCTGGACGAGGATGGTCCGACGACTGAATGTGATGCACCAGTACGTGCGGATGCTGGGGTCCCACCCAAGGCGAAAGGTTGAATAGGGCAAGGGGAGGGAGGCTCATTCAGATCGACATCTAACGCTGTCTGTGTCCCCGATGTCTGTCCCCGTCGACGGGCAGCGTCATCCTCCTGCATGATGGTGGTGATCTCATCTAAGAAATGTGATCCACCAAAATCCGCGTCAATCCCATCACCGGCAAGAAACTCTGAAAACATGGATCCCGGAATGACCCATGGGGTAGTCTCCTGACCAGCCTGGTCATCAGCTGGAACACCAACGAAGTAATCCCCGAGAGGCCCCTCTCCAAGCCCCGTGTCAGCATGTCTCGATGGATGTCCCACATTGGATCCATACCACTCTCCACCAAGTCCGCCATGAGCGGGCCTAACACCCCCCACTGTAGCCCCTACTCCGACGGCATGATCAACACGATCAGGCATATCCTGCCTAGGATCAGGCCCCCTCCGCCTGCCTCCACGCCCTCGTTGTCGACCACTGACCTGCCCGGCCTCGTCACCCTCCTCCATTGCTTGATCCAGCCATCTCCACTCACGCTGGCTACGACGTGTCCCAACTCTAGCTCTCCTCTCAACCCGATGCCTGTCAGGAACGTCGTCAACTCGATCCATATCTGGAACTCGGCCGGCACCCCTCTGCATCGCCTCAACCGGAATAGGAATACCTCTCGGATCCCCCAGGTACATCTTAGGTGACAAAAACCTCTTCCCATGCTGGTGCCACCAGGCCAAGAACTCATGTGAAGGTCCCGGGTCAGCAACAATGTCGAATCGTAACACGTGGTCCGCACGTGTCTCCCAGTGAAGGTGCCAATGTTGTAAATGGGACGGGAACCAACGGTCACCACCTCTCCCGTCCTTCGACATCAAGAAGTCGATGTTCAGGGCGGGATGCGGGGGAGGCTGTACGCTGCCGAACTGCGATAACATTCTATCAACTTGATGCCACTCAACCACTGCAAAATATATCAGGGACGTCACACACCGCCATAACATCGTATGCCGAGGCTCCAAGACCTCTGGATGGACAACCTGGAGGACGTCGGGTGTGCTATAGGGCATCTATATAAACTGAAAAAGCAAGTCAAACCCATTTGTCGAGTTCATTAAACCATATAAACTGAAAGAAGCATTAACTATACATACGAGAATAGCTTACTTACATCCCGAGCCTATAACAAGTCGATCCTCAGTCGAGCCATCTGCACCCGAGGTCCCTTCTCGCTAATCCCAGGATTGTAACCTGACCACCTGCGTAGGAAATTAAACACGGTACTGCATTAGTGAATAATTCTAAAAGGCATAAAATTGCATGAGTAATTGACAATAAATCAAATAAAGATAAATAGTACAATATGATAGTGGTACCTCGAGGCAAGGGGCTAGCTAAACGCATCATACCCAGCCGGCCTAAAACCAGGAAAACGCCAAAAGATCCAAGACTGAAGTAACTGTAACGGCCCAGCTAACTTCACTACATGTCTGTTGGCCACTCGGCACATGCACCGGTACAACCATGCTAGTGCCACCAACCCCCAGCTATAGCCATCCATCTCCTCAAGCCTAGCGACAAACGGTAACCATCTGATATGAATACGATTGCCGGACTTGTCGGCAAACAGCTGGGTGCCCAACAACATCATGATATAAGCACGGGCATAGCGCCTGACGTCTCCTCATCTACCCCCTCGGGGCACTCTGTGAAAGTCTCCTGGAACCAGGTACAGTTCACTGCGAACTTTTGTATTTGGTTCGCGGGAGGTAACACACCAAGCAACTCATGGAACCACTGCCAAGCTGGCCTGCCACCCTCTATGTATACGTGGAAATCTGTCAGGCAACCACTGACATAATGTCTGTCCACTGGCAATCCCAACTGGTACACGACGTCCTGAAGTGTGATGGTGCACTCGCCGAACGGCATGTGAAACGTGTGCGTCTCCGAACGCTACCGCTCCACGAATGCACTGACAAGGGGCTCGTCCAATCGAAACCATCTGTCGTTCAGTCTCGCAAGATGGTATAGTCCGGCCATCTGCAAGTACGGAACGTACCTGTCATCAAGTCGCATCCCTTGCTGCCACCGCATGCTCGATATGCAACGCCGGGGCTGCGCATTAAATGAACCGCATAATTAGAACGACTGACAATACCTCTAACTGATAAAATTCACGACGTAACCAAGTAACCAAAATAAATGTAATTGGAGATATATCAGTCCACAACGAAAATTGCAAACAAAACCCGCAAACATAGACCACATCTAAATTCCACATGCAAAAGTAAATTCTACTGAACTGCTAGCATAACCGCAATCAAAATCGCACACTCAAACCGAATCCAAAATATTAGAAAAATAAACCACATGCAAATCCACTTAATAAAACTACGGGCAAAACCACTCATTAAACTACGGGAAAATCCACTTACGAAAACCACAGGCAAATCCACTTACATAAACCACATGCACTACAACTAACCAAAACCACTGACATAAACCGCCAATAAAACCGCAATTAAAACCGCTATCATAAACCACTTTAAATACCGATTTACAATACCACTAACATATACAAATATAATAAACCACCATCATAAACCACTAACCTCGTCGTTGATCACCCCGGCTATATGAGCGACTCCATCCAGTCGATACAGCCTTCCCGAATCGTCCCCCATCGCCTAAGTATGCCGCTACAGACTTTCTCGGGCCGGTTTTAGGTCGCTTTCTATGGAATTTTGTGGGGTATGAGATTGGAAAACTGATTCGAATGAACTAGGTTCGAACTCCTTTTATAGGGAATTCACTTGTAATTCGAATCAATAAAGTTCGAATTACCTATTGTGCTGAAATGTGAGTAATTCGAATCAATACAATTCGAATTACAAGTTGTTGCAATATGAGAGTAATTCGAATAAATTCAATTCGAACTCCCCTAAGCCACGTCCTCTAAGTAATTCGAATTAATATAATTCAAACCATGTATGCATAATTCGATGCTAGTTGATTCGAACTACGTACGAATTGTGCTTGGGAGTAATTCGAAGTGTATCAATTCGAATTATGTGTAAGTCTAATTCGAATTCTATTGATTCGAATTATATAATATTGTGTTCTAGTGGATTGATGTCTCAGATTTTCATTTGGCGGATTTGGGTAAAAATGATGTCCCCTTGGCTCATTTGGGTGTATATATATATATATATGTATATATATGTATGTATGTATGTATGTATGTATGTATGTACTCCGTGTGAGTCCTGTAAGTTTTATTGTATGTATGGATGTTCGTTACATAACAAAAGTATTTTTGGATCGGTATTGCGGTTTAAAGTTTTAAACAGGCTCATATTTTAGTATTAAATAGTATAAGAGTCGTCGTAATGTCCGAGCTATCAGAGTTGCGCAGCCGGAAGCGTGAGCTTTGATAGTTAGGGTGTTACATTATGGTATCAGAGTGGTCTTTCCTATAGAGCTTGAGGAATGGACCGACTATGCTTCAATTGCATACTCTGAGCGTCTGTCATGTAATAGGTCTTGTTCGGATAACAAGAATTAGAGCTTTATGCACATGACGATCTATTGATTAACACTCTTAGTCTTGCATTGCATAATTCCTGATATTAAGTTTGGCCGGCTTAATACTAGTGAATTATGTATATGAAAGCACTGATGGGTTATCATAGATGATATACGAGTTTTGAGCAAAGCGAATCGCGGGTTTTGGGAACGTTAGAAACTATTTCTCAAGGCTATTCAGTTGTGTGTCTTGAATTCTGTTCGAGTCGACCTGTTCTTTCATATCCTAACTTGAAGTTCTTGTTTGCTAATCCTCTTGAAAAGTAGTTTGATTTTTCAACTCTATTCCTCTATTCATATGCATTCTTGTTCGATCTTAATTGCATATGCTTGTTTGCAATTACAATTTGCCTTTCTAGTAATTTTGGTATTATTCAAAATTCTAGAAAGAAAGGATTTTTGCTTTTATTCCGGTTGATTTTCGTTGATAAACTTTACCTAATTTATTTTTGGCTTGAGTTTGGTTTAGTACATTGTTTATGCCATTGTGATTCTTTTGGAAAATGTTGGACTCATAGCTTTCTTCTTATGAGCGGACTAATTCTCCCTTAAGCCTTTCATCTTCATGAATGTTATACTTGATTCTGTTTTAATTATTCTTCTACCTCTTGTGAACACTACAATCAATCTCAGCTTCCTTCTCTGGTGAATCTCATTCTTATATGAGTCAGTTTGATTCGTTTCAAAATAGTGCATCGTTTGTCCTCTCATTGTCTCTACCACAGTTTTTAGTCAAAGATTTATCCTTGAGAAATTACTAATGATTGAGTTGTCTTTTCCTATGACTTTTGTATTCTTTTGGATCAATTGAAAGCTTGTTTGATGTCTCATGCCTAGTAGATCTTGTTTGTACTATCTTGATTTAAGATCCTTTCTTGTATGGCTTGACTCCTTTTTAAGTATACCCTAATCTCCTTGAATATCCTTCTGAGATGGTGATTCCAAGTACACTTTTGGAAGTCTTGTTTCAAACTTTGGTTAAAGAAGTTTTGAATTCTCTTTAAAGAAATTCTAAGCGGAATTTATTTTATGTTGCTTAATTGAGACTGAAACCATTGTTCAATTTTGACAAAGTTGATTTAAAGTTGGCATGCGCTATTTTAAATGAAGTTTTGAAAAGCTTTCTTGTTTAGTGGAAACCTGTCCATTTGTAACGCACTACTTATTTCCCTTACCAACTCATAATGCAAAATTTACCTTGGATTTTCTTTTCTAAATAGAGTTTAACTTTCTTTTTCGTCCTTGCTGTAATTTTTATACACACTTGTTTGAATATGGACTTCGAGAATTTTTAAACAAGCATTTGATTTTTATTCGAGTTTTTATGATTGCTTTTGGTTAGGTTGTGCACCTAACTATCTTTCTAAAATATTTGAGGAAATATTTTAACTCTTAGCCAATCTTGTGTGCATCTTATTTTTAAAACTCTACATAATCTATTTCCACATCACTTTGCATTAAAGTAAAGCCACGTTTATACTTTTGTTACTCTCTTGAAGAATGCTTGTTGCTTGACTTTTCTTTTAGACTGCGAAGTGATTTTTTCGCAAGTTTTCGACTCTTCTATGGACAATGTATTCGAAAGTATTTTAATCGTGCTCGTGAGTTCTGTGAGCTTTGTCTTGGGTTTGGAATATTCTCTTATGTAAATCTCATACTTCTTCGACTCAGCTTGAATTTGTTTCAAACTAATGCGCTGATTTTTCTCTTATTGATCCTATTGAATTTTTTTGATCCAAGGGTTATCTTTGAAGTTGTCAATTGGTTTATTTAGCAAACTTCATTGCTTGAGAATCTTTGTTTACCTGGAATTGGATACATTCTCTCAAATCTATGAGCATTACCCTTGACAATTGTCTCTCCATTCTAAAATTTTGTATCCTTCTGAGTAGACTCGAGAATTATTTTGATATCACGTGCGACTTGTAGACGTAGTAACGCGATGCGTTAGTTCTTTAAGACGTGATATGTGTATATGGAAGTTGAAGCGGTAGGTGTACAACGTTATGAGATGTGGGCGTTTTGTTCCTTGCGAATGGGTTTGCAGTTGTTAGGCTTATGATCAGATATGGGGATTGCAAAGTGCTTGATGGAGTTGGAAAGTTGAAGCTTTAAGGTTGATATAAGATTAGTGTGCGGATGTTGAGCACATCGTTTTAACCCCATCCTATTTTATAGCCTTCGACGCCTTGCCTTGATATCACATGTTTGAACTGTGTCATCTTTTGCATTGAGCCTATCTTGTAACGTTTGCTTTGCAATCACACTTCTCCCTTTGTATCCTTAAGCATACGACAATCTAAGTATTTGAAAACCGTATATCTGTTTATATGATGAGATATTTTTGCTTCTTCCTTAAATGTGTTCAAGGGTGAACTGTTATAAAATTTCTTTCGTCTTGTATCAATTTTCAAGGACGAAAATTTTTAAAAGGTGGGTATAATGTAAGACCCAGAACATTGAAAAAGGGGCCATCATGAGCTAATTTCAAATTCAGTATTTCTGTAGCTTTAATTTCAGAAATGATCTTATTAAAGATAATTAAAGCAAGTTTTGATTTATTGAATTTGAAATAAGTTATAGTTATTATCCAATTTTATAATTATTGGAATATTTTCTATATTTAAATTATAGAGTTGGCAGTTATGAAATAATAGAGATTTTACATGATTTGGACTAAATAATTTATATTTTAAGATATTAATACTGTTATTTTAGAAAATGAAGAAATTAAGTATATTACTTCTAATTATTTGATTTGGACATTTTTATTTAAAATGACTAAAATGCTCCTAACCCTAATTTTTGAAAATGAAACCCTAACCCTAAAACCCTAACCTATGACCCAGTTCCCTTTCAGCCACACCCCCAACCCTTTCTTGCTCTCAGCAGCAATGCACTCCAGGTTCCTCTTTTATGAAAGAAAGAAAAGAAGAAAGAGAGGGGGAAACTGGGAAAGGGACCGCCGAATGGAGAATAGGGAGATGAGGAAGGACGGCGCCGGCGGGCGTCACTGCCGCCGTGCTGCCGTGTTGCTCAGAGGAGAGTGAGTCAGCGAGGAACAAATCAGAGAAGAGAAGAGGGGGTAGGAGAAGAAAGAGATTTCGCCGGTGTGCTGGGCTTCACCGCCGCCACCGCGTTGCGCCGCCTTGGAGTCCTCCGTCAGGTCCAAGTCGAAGGAAGGGAGAAGCCGCACTATCAGTGTTGCGCAGAGAAGGACTCGCCGCCAGCTCCGTCGTCCTCACTGCTGCGCCACCGTCGAGCCCGCAATCGTGGAGGAAGCACAGTCCGCCGTGGGTCCATTACCGTCGAACTCGAAGGAGGAGGAAGGCCGAGACTGGGCGACGCTGGGAGAGAAGGAGACGCGAGCTGGAGGAGCTGCGTCCAGTCACTGCCGTCGCGCCACTGACCGCCACCGTTCCGCCATCACCGTCAATAAGGGTTCTGCTAGGAGAGAGAGGACGCACAAGGAGGAGCCCGACGTGCGTGAAGAAGAAGGGGAGAGGTCCGAGGCTAAGGTGGTTTCCGTCACTGCCGTCTGCCTCCGTCAAAACTGCCGCCGTCAGTAAAGGGGTTCAGGCCGCCGCAGGTGTCGCTACCGGAGAAGGGAGCTGAATCTCTGTGATTCTGGCCGCCGGGAGTGGTTCTGTGACTACTGGGACCACCGCCGAAGCCTCTGGCTATTTCTGTTGTCGCCAAAAAACTCTGCCGGTAAGGGTTTTAATTATGGTTTCTGTCCTTTTTGAATTCCAAGAATACTATAGTCACTGTGTGTTGGTTCCAGTTGTCGTGATCAGAATTTATCGCCGCTGCCTCTTGAGGTGGCTGCCGAGCTGCCGCTGAACCGGCTTGGAGACCGCCGCTGTTTCGATTCAGCCGTTCTTTCTTAGTTTCGGTAAGTAATTATGTTTCGAAATGCCCTGTGTTAGTGTCCCGTACGTGTATTAAAGCCTTTACGGTATTAATATTCTTAGGATTTAGTAACTGAGGTTGTTTGTTGTAATTTAGAGCCGTTTATGCTACTGTAAAAATGTGTGGGGTTGTGCTTTGAAGCTGCCTTTGGTTTTGGGTCGAGACGAAAGGATTTCTGAGAGGCGTTTGGATTATAGTTTCAATTTGTCGAGGTAGGGACACTTTCCGAAAACTATATTTTATATATTGGAATTATTACATATGGATACTGATGTGAGACAATATGTATTTGGTGATTGTATCAGCCTTATGTATTGTTTGATTGTCTCGAATGATTATGAATGTTGTTTGGTTGGATTGTTGTGCGGTTTTGTGAAACAGAATGTTTTCAAGTTGATTCTTTTAAAGATTTGAGATTGAGTTTAATCGGTTGAGAATTGATTTGAATTGAGTTAATTTTCTTGATAATGTGAAAAGTCGAATGCACTTTTGGATTCAGCCTAGTTTACTTTAATTGACTTGGTTTTGATAAATGATTTGTTGCTGAATCGTTTCTTTAAAGCTTTGGAAATGAGTTTAATCGGTTGATAACGATTTGATTTTGAAACGGTTTTCTTGAGATAGCAAATGAGGTGACTGTTGGATTTAGCTTGATTTTGAATTGATTTTGGATTTTGGATTGTTGAAAGGGATTGAGGAACGGTTTAGTTGGGACCTGAACCGGGTGGCAAAGTCCAAGTTCTAGGGGAGGTGCTGCCGAAATTTCTATAAAAATTCTATACTTGTTTGAAAAGCTATTTAAAAAGGTTTGAATTTGAGAAATTGTATTATTTGAATTATTAAGAGAATATTTATGTTTTCGAGCTTAATTTATTTAAGTGAACTTTATGCCTTGAGTTCGACTTATTTAGAAATGAACTATTTCTACCATTTGAATCACTAAAGGAAAGAATGATGCTCTAATAATTAATGATTTTTATATAAAAAGGAGCTTTTAGTGATTTTTAAGGAAACTAGACTTTTGATTGAATAATTAAGTTTGAGGCATTTTGGCAGAGGTTAGAAAAATAGGTTTCAAGAAGAAATCTGAAAGTGGTTTGATTCAAATGGACTGGTTCCATTTCAAGTGAATTGATTTTGGACCGGGTTGGAACTTGTGATTTTGTATGGTTCGGTTTCATAATAAATTCAGTTTTATTTACTTGAACCGAGAATCTACGATTTTAAGAGTTTCAATGAATTTTAAGGAGTTGATATAGGTTGACCTTCCCTAAAGACTTGGGACTCTGCCGAGGAACTTTTGTTATAAAATCCCGTTGTTGGATGGGTGATTTTGAATATTTTAAAATAAATCCTTAACTTGCCATGGTTTTGGAAGTTTTGGAAAGAGAATGCCGATGGTGGCTTTGTTTTAAAAAGGGAACTTACTTTGAGTAAAAGTCGCTTATGAGCTTGAGATGATTTGAGAAATGATATCTTTAAAGCCAAGGTTGAAAAGAGTTGAAATTTGATTTCAAAGTGAAATGAATTGAAAAAAAGTGATTTATGACTTAAATGCCGATTTTATGAATTTGATGACGTTGAATGGTGGAAGTGCTATTTTGTTGAGCCGGGATGGCTGTGTATGATAATGAATCATGGCTGATTGTGAAATATGTTATGAGTCGGGTGGCTGAGATGAATGTTAATTCATGGCTGAGAATGAATGCATATATGCTGAATTATTGATAATTGTGATCTGCACTTCCTCTATCGGAGACACGAGTTTTTCTGGAAGAAAGCAGTGGCTAGCCATCACGTGCTCCAGGTGGAGACTCTAGACTCTGCTTACCCTATGTCGTAAGTGTGACCGGGCACTGTGAAAGTCCCGGATGAGCTCGCCCCCATGAATATACACTAGTGAGGGTGTTGGATATGTATTATGATTATGATCACGATGATGATTGAGAATAACTCGAGTTGGGGATGCGCGACAGAGGGACAGTCCAATGGTTAGCTACCAGGACTTGTCGGGTTGGCTATATAACCGACAGATAATATCATCAGCCACTAGGACAGGCATGCATCATATGCATCTATGTGACATTGTTTGGGTGTGCAAATTGTACTTGGTTTGATTTTGTGACTACTTGTGATTAACTGCTGATTGTTCTACTTGCAATAACTATTTGTTTGTGCTTGAATATTCCTATTTGTGTTTGCGACTGAGACTCTATTGGACTGTGGTGATTGGTTGTTGGTTGGAGTGTTTGGGCCTAGGGCCGTGGCTGAAATGAGATGGACCGATGGTTGGTTTCGGTTTTGTGTTTCTGGTTTGGAAAAAATATGAAAGGCTATTTTGGTTCAGCATAGATAAACCTTTTTCAAAGGCTTTTGAGTTTTTGAGAATTGAACGGTTCCTCTTTCAGAAAAGATTTCCGACTTTACTTTTATTGTAAAACATTGTTTGTGAAAAGAGGCATAAGACGGTTATTAATCACTGGTATAGTTTATCTTCACGTATCCTATTACAATAATTCCCAAAAACCCTCTACTGAGAACCCTTTCGAGGATGATGTTCTCACCCCCCTACAATTTTCCCCTTTCAGGATATGGACGCAGAAGTCACGAAGAGCTTATTTAGTTGTTGTTGAGATGCTCTGTATTGCTTTAGATTATTATTTATTGTTCCCTCGCCTTTATCTATATGTATTCTGTAAGAGGGATAGAAATTGTTTTGGTTAATGCTTGTAAAATTATATATATATATATATATATATATATGTACTCCGTGTGAGTCCTGTAAGTTTTATTGTATGTATGGATGTTCGTTACATAACAAAAGTATTTTTGGATTGGTATTGCGGTTTAAAGTTTTAAACAGGCTCATATTTTAGTATTAAATAGTATAAGCATCGTCGTAATGTCCGAGCTATCAGAGTTGCGCAGCCGAAAGTGTGAGCTTTGATAGTTAGGGTGTTACACTACACCTATCAATAATTTGTTAAAACATTAATAAATTAATTTTCTAAACTATTAATTATATTGAGTATTGTAGGTAACATCTAAATACATGCAAATTTGTTTATAATTAGATTAAATAAATAAATTATATTGCAAAAAATTAATTAATTTAATATTATTCATTTAAAATAGCACAAATTATTTAATTGACTTATAAAAGACTCAAGAAAGTCTGCATCTACTAATGATAGAATAAAAAGTCTCATGCATATTTTATTAAGGACAATTCACCAAAATAAAATGTTTGAGGAGCAATATTATCAGAATATAACTTTTGAATCCTTGATACAATAATGCAATTTTTCCTAATTCTATGTAATCCATGGGAGGGGTAGGACGGTTTCTGATTAAACGTAAACCGTGGTAGGGGTTTCACGGTTTCTGTTTGAATGTGCAATGAGCATAAACCGTGGAAGGGGTCCAGTGGATATATGTTCGGATATATGTCCGCTGGCTTCCAGGTATCAATACTCAAGAAAATTAGAACTTCAGTTTTCATTTTTTAGGTTAAAGTAATTAGGTTATCTGTTATCAGTTTATTTGATTGTTTAACCACATCTTTCTTACCGGTGGGCCATGTATTTATCGACATCTAACCGCAGGGAGGAGAGAGTCATCCAGTGTCGGCTTCTGTTGGACCGCTTAGGTGATCGAGACGTAGGTTTTGTGTTTGTTGTTACCAATTTTAGTTCTTTTTTCGTATTTTATAAGTATTCAACAGACTAATTGATCATGTTGTACACATTTTTAGATTGTCTAGGAGCCTTATGCTGCACTGGACGTGCTGGCCATTGTTCATCTGGAGATTCTAGCTGAGGAGCATAGTCGATTATGGCGCGCATGTACTAGTCTGATTTACTTCGCCATCATTGAGTGGCACCAGGTAGATACGGTGTTGCCGCAACTCGATGGCGTTCAACACATGCTTGATACGGCATCAAATATTGACTAGCTCCATGCTAAGGATGGTAGGGGTGGTGATAGGTGGTTTCTGTCATACTATCAGGTGTGGCATCTGACTTGGCAGAATAGAGTGGACGCTGTTTTGACTGTCCCCGGGTGGCTAATCCCGGACCATCAGTAGAGTTTCTACGCTGGTGGTACTGTGTAGCCCACCGGTTTCTGTCTCCTGATTTGTCATTTGCCGATCCCAGGGTGGAGGAGATCACTCAGGAGGCCATCCAGAGAGGGTCCTCCAGAGAGGGTCCTCCAGAGCAGCCTCAGAGGCCAGTCAGAGTGAGCGGGCTGCTCGGTGCGGTACAGGGTCGCACCTCCCACCGTCATCGACTGAGGATTTGGCGCCGATGCACCAGAACTATCAAAATCATCTTTCAACTTGGCAAAAAGCTCGTGTATTCTCACCTCCAGAAAACTACGCTAACAATGAAACAAAACCAGCATGTCTTTGTTCGACCCTATCACAAATGTTTCATACTGCACTCCAACTGAAACAACCGTAATCGGAATCTTATAAAACAGATTTTTCACCCACTTAGACCCACACAGCCCTACCTTTTGCAAAATGCTCATCTTTAGTTCTGACAGAGTCATCGTGGAACGTACAAAAATACTGACCGGTTCCTTGTCAGTGAACTTAACTCCATGCCTTTTGCTTTTTTTAATTTTCCCAGAGCAGTGGACTAAGACCAAAAAACTCTCCTCACTCATTTTTGAACGTGTAAAAATGACTCTCTACATCACAATAGTTCTCCGGGGTGGGTATTTATAGGCGAAATAGATCCATGCATAAACCACTGAACCCCTACAGCGGTTTATGCTCATTGCACATTCAAATAGAAACCGTGGAACCCCTACCACGGTTTAAGTTCAATCAGAAACCATCCTACCCCTCCCACGGATTACATAGAACTAGAAAAAATTGCATTTTCGTATCAAAACATCAAAAGTTATATTTTGGTAAAATTTCTCCTCAAACATTTTATTTTGGTGAATTGCCCTTTTATTAACTTCCTTTTTTCTTTTTTAATATGTTCTATAGTGGATAATATTACTTTTTACTGATTATTAGATTAATATATAATATTGAAAATGTCGGCAAAATAACAACATTTGTTGAATTGATTTTTTAAATAATTTAACAACCCAATAAAATAAAATCATTTTATTTTATTGTATTTTTCTTTTGCTTTGAAAACTTTAGGGTCTAAAGATCTTAGTTTAAATAATTTTAATAATATGATTGGTGCACGAAATTGTGATCATCAATGGCGCCATCAACATGGTACGCTCAATTGAAAATCTCAACTCTTTATCACAACTTCGCACAACTAACCAGCAAGTGCACTGGGTCGTCCAAGTAATAAACCTTACGGTCTTTGAATCCTACTCAGAATACCATAGACAAGGTTTAGACCTTTCGGATTTTCAAAAATGCCGCCATCAATTCTAGCTTATACCACGAAGATTCTGATTAAGGAATCCAAGAGATAAACACTCAATCGAAGGTAGAACGGAGATGGTTGTCAGGCACACGTTCATAGGTGAGAATGATGATGAGTGTCACGGATCATCACATTCATCAAGTTGAAGAACAAGTGATATCTTAGAACAAGAACAGGCTGAATTGAATAGAAGAACAATAGTAATTGCATTGATACTCGAGGTACAGCAAAGCTCCACACCTTAATCTATGGTGTGTAGAAACTCCACCGTTGAAAATACATAAGAACATGGTCTAGGCATGGCCATGAGGCCAGCCCCAAAACGTGATCTAAGGTAGCATAGAACTACTCAAAGATTAGCCCCCAAATACAATAGCAAAAGGTCCTATTTATAGAGAACTAGTAGCTTAGGGTTTACAAAAATGAGTAAATGACGTAAATATCCACTTCCGAGCCCACTTGGTGTGTGCTTGGGCTGAGCATTGAAGAATTTTCGTGTAGAGACTTTTCCTGGAGTTAAACGCCAGCTTTTGTGCCAGTTTGGGCGTTTAACTCCCACTTTGGTGCCAGTTCCGGCGTTTAACACTGGGAATTTTGATGCTGACTTTGAACGCCGATTTGGGCCATCAAATCTTGGGCAAAGTATGGACTATTATATATTTCTGGAAAGCTCTAGATGTCTACTTTCCAACGCAATTGAGAGCGTGCCAATTGGGTTTTTGTAGCTCCAGAAAATCCACTTCGAGTGCAGGGAGGTCAGAATCCAACAGCATCTGCAGTCCTTTTCAGCCTCTGAATCAGATTTTTGCTCAGGTCCCTCAATTTCAGCCAGAAAATACCTGAAATCATAGAAAAACACACAAACTCATAGTACAGTCCAGAAAAGTGAATTTTAAATAAAAACTAATAAAAATATAATAAAAACTAACTAAAACATGCTAAAAACATACTAAAAACAATGCTAAAAGGCGTATAAATTATCCGCTCATCACAACACCAAACTTAAATTGTTGCTTGTCCCCAAGAAACTGAAAATAAAATAGGATAAAAAGAAGAGAATATACAATGAATTCCAAAAACATCTATGAAGATCAGTATTAATTAGATGAGCGGGGCTTTTAGCTTTTTGCTTCTGAACAGTTTTGGCATCTCACTTTATCCTTTGAAGTTCAGAATGATTGGCATCTATAGGAACTCAGAATTCAGATAGTGTGACGTTGTGATTTTTACCAGTAAAGAGATTCATAGAAACGGTCGCGTTGTAGATATAGTCTCTAAACCGACAAAAATCCCTTCGTACAAACGTTTTGGGTGTCACAAGTAACAAACCCCTTTAAAAATTGTTAACCGAGTATTCAAACCTCGGGTCGTCTTCTCAAGGAACTGCGAGGAAGTATGTTCTTATTATTGGCTATAAAGGTTGTAATCGTGGTTTAGAAGATGAGAAGCAAGTAATTTGAATGACAGGTAAAGTAAATGGCAATTAAAAATAAATAAATACTGTAAAGCAAGCTTTTGGCAGGGTAAGAGAAGTTGGAGGTCCAACGTAGTTATCTCTCTCAACTATAATGAAAGTTGAATCTAAACTCTACTTGATCAACTTGTACTAGGGCAAAGAAAAGTCAAGGGACTAATTAAATTGACCTTTGAATCCTATTTATTTCCTAAGAAAAGGTTGGGATTACTTAAGTTCAGCTCAATTAGCAAGATAACGATTATCAATTATGTTGAGTTTAATAACTGTTGAGTTACTGAATTCTTAACCAGAACCAAAAGGGGAAAAAGTAAAATTGATAGAATAATAAAAATATCCTTAGATGGGAAGCAATGGTAACTTAAATCAAAGAGAACAATCATAAACTGAAAATACCTCAATTATTATTAATTCAAATAACAATCTATAACATGGAAGAAATTCATAAATTCACTGATCAATTCAAGTGCTGGAATAAATAAAAGAAAAAGGAAGCTAAAATAAAGAAACGTAAAACCTGGATCGAGAGTCACTCTTAAAACAAGAAGAAATCCTAAATCCTAATCCTAAAAGAGAGAGAGGAGAAGATCTCCCTCTCAACTAAATCTAAATCATTGAAAAGTAAAATAATGTGAGCTCTCTTTGAATGGGTGCATTCCCACACTTTATAACCTCTGGTCTATGCTGTCTGTACTTGGATCTGGGCCAAAAAGGGCTTCAGAAATTGCTGGGGGCGCATTCTGTAAATTCTGATACGTGGCCTCTGTCACGCGTCCGCGTGGGTCACGCGGTCGCGTCATTCGGAGCTTTGCCTTGCAATGCGGTCGCGTCAGTCATGCGGCTGCGTCACTGCTTCTTCGCTTCTGGCACGCGATCGCGTCGTCCATGCGATCGCGTGAATACCAGTTTCCTTCAAAGCTCCATTTTGCCTTCTCCTTCCTATTTTAGTATGTTTCCTTTTCCATCCTTTAAGTCATTCTGCCTTAGAAAATCTGAAACTACTCAACACACTAATCACGGCATCGAATGGAAATAAAGGTAATTAAAATAATTAATTTTTAAAGCTTAGGAAACATGTTTTTCACAATATGACATAATAAGGAAGGGAAAGTAAAACCATGCAATTAATGTGAATAAGCAGGTGAAGGATTGAATAAATTACTCAAATTAAGCACAAAAGAACTCATGAAATATGGGTTTATCATAGTGTTACTGACTATCCAAGTTAAGTATGTTGATTCTTGAACACAACTACTTTATGAGTCTTGGCCGTGGCCCTAAGCACTTTGTTTTCCAGTATTACCACCGGATACATAAATGCCACAGACACATAACTGGGTGAACCTTTTTAGATTGTGACTCAGCTTTGCTAGAGTCCCCAATTAGAGGTGTCCAGGGTTCTTAAGCACACTATTCTTTTTGCTTTGGACCTCGACTTTAACCGCTCAGTCTCAAGTTTTCACTTGACACCTTCACGCCACAAGCACATGGTTAGGGACAGCTTGTTTTAACCGCTTAGGCCAGGATTTTATTCCTGTGGGCCCTCCTATCCACTGATGCTCAAAGCCTTGGATCCTTTTTATCACCATTGCCTTTTGGTTTAAAGGGGTATTGGCTTTTTCTGCTTGCTTTTTCTTCTTTTTTTTCCGCATATATCTTTTTTTTTTGCAAGCTTTTCACTGCTTTTTCTTATTTCAAGAATCAATTTTATGATTTTTTAGATCATCAGATAACATTTCTCCTTTTCCTTTCATTCTTTCAAGAGCCAACAATTTTAATATTCATAAATAATCAAATTCAAAAATATGCATTGTTCAAGCATTCATTCAGAAAAACAATAGCATTGCCACCACATCAAGATAATTAAACTGTTTTAAAATTTGAAATTCATGCACTTCTTTTTCTTTTTTAATTAAAAACATTTTTCATTTAAGAAAGGTGATGGATTCATAGGACACTCATAGCTTTAAGGCATAGACACTAAGACACTAATGATCATAAGACACAAACATAGATAAACATAAGCATAAAAAATTCGAAAAACAGGAAAGTAAAGAACAAGGAGATTAAAGAACGGGTCCACCTTAGTGATGGCGGCTTGTTCTTCCTCTTGAAGATCTTATGGAGTTCTTGAGCTCCTCAATGTCTCTTCCTTGCCTTTGTTGCTCCTCTCTCATGATTATTTGATCTTCTCTAATTTCATAGAGGAGGATGGAATGTTCTTGGTGCTCCACCCTTAGTTGTCCCATGTTGGAACTCAATTCTCCTAGGGAGGTGTTGATTTGCTCCCAATAGTTTTGTAGGGGGAAAGTGCATCCCTTGAGGCATCTCAGGGATTTCATGATGAGGAATTTCCTCATGCTCATGTCCATGAGTGGGATCTCTTGTTTGCTCCATCCTTTTCTTAGTGATGGGCTTGAGGTCATGCCTTTTTAGTTGAACCGGCTTCCCTCTTGAAAGGGACCTCAGGGATCACCTTTCCTCTTGAATCTCTCTTCCATTGAGCGTCCTCTTCACAAATGTCTATGAAGACTTGGTCCAACCTTTGATCAAAATTGACCCTTCTAGTGTAGGGGTGTTCATCTCCTTGCATCATGGGCAAGTTGAATGCCAACCTTACATTTTCCGGACTAAAGTCTAAGCGTTTCTCCTGAACCATTGTAAGCCAATTCTTTGGGTCTGGGTTCACACTTTGATCATGGTTCTTGGTGATCCATGCATTGGCATAGAACTCTTGAACCATTAAGATCCCGACGACTCTGTTTGACTCTGTTTTGAGAGAAGCTCTTCATGCTTCCTCTCCATGGTTACAGAGGGATATCCTTGAGCTTTAAACACAAGGGATTCTTCATTCACTTGAATGATCAATTCTCCTCTGTCAACATCAATCACAGCCTTTGCTGTGGCTAGGAAGGGTCTGCCAAGGATGATGGATTCATTCATGCACTTCCCAGTCTCTAGGACTATGAAATCAGCAGGGATGTAGTGGTCTCCAACCTTTACCAAGACATCCTCTACAAGTCCATAAGCTTGTTTTCTTGAATTGTCTGCCATCTCTAACGAGATTCTTGCAGCTTGTACCTCAAGGATCCCTAGCTTCTCCATTACAGAGAGAGGCATGAGGTTTACACTTGACCCTAGGTCACACAGAGCCTTCTCAAAGGTCATGGTGTCTATGGTACAAGATATTGAGAACTTCCCCGGATCCTGTCTCTTTTGAGGTAATCTCTGCCTAGTCAAGTCATCCAGTTCTTTGGTGAGCAAAGGAGGTTCATTCTCCCAAGTCTCATTACCAAATAACTTGTCATTTAGCTTCATGATGGCTCCAAGGTACTTAGCAACTTGTCAAAATTGTTTGCTCCAATGGCAGGGATAGAGATGCTTCTCCCATAGAAGTCGGGAGTAGGTGCAGTAAAGTCACCCAGCACCTTCCTTGCATTGTTGGCATTGTTGTTGTTTTTAGCTGCCATGTATTCTTCTAGTTTGAAGATTTCTGTTAGGTCCTCTACAGAAAGTTGTGCCTTAGCTTCTCTTAGCTTTCGCTTTAAGGTCCTTTCAGGTTCAGGGTCAGCCTCAACAAGAATGCCTTTGTCTTTGCTCCTGCTCATATGAAAGAGAAGAGAACAAGAAAGTAGGGAATCCTCTATGTCACAGTATCATTAGAGCTCATGAATGGCAGAAGTAAATCCAATGGAATCTCTATGGTCTCAGTGTGAGCCTCAGATTCCCATGGCTCCTCATTAGGGAACTCATTAGAGGCCAGTGGACGTCCATTGAGGTCTTCCTCAGTGGCGATCACTGCCTCTTCCTCCTCTCCAAATTCGGCCATGTTGATTGTGTTTATGGCCTTGCACTCTCCTTTTGGGTTCTCTTCTGTATTACTTGGAAGAGTACTAGGAGGGAGTTCAGTAACTTTCTTGCTCAGCTGACCCACTTGTGCCTCTAAATTTCTAACGGAGGACCTTGTTTCAGTCATGAAACTCTGAGTGGTTTTAATTAGATCAGAGACCATGGTTGCTAAGTCAGAGTGATTCTGCTTAGAGTTCTCTGTCTGCTGCTGAGAAGATGATGGAAAAGGCTTGCCATTGCTAAACCTGTTTCTTCCACCATTGTTGTTGTTGAAGCCTTGTTGAGGCCTCTGTTGGTCCTTCCATGAGAGATTTGGATGGTTTCTCCATGAATAAGTAAATCTTGAATTGAAGCAAGGATTTTTGAAAATGGTAAAAATAAATATAAAATGGAAAGAAATTGATTTTGAAAGAGATATGATTGAAAAGATATGATTTGAAAAAGATTTGATTTTGAAAAAAAATGAAAACTTAAAAAAATTGTGAATTAAAAACAAAATCTTCCCTCTAGTGTCATCCTGGCATTTAACGCCCAAATCTCTACCTTTTTGGGCGTTAAACGCCAGTTTTCCTTCTTCACTGGGCGTTTTGAATGCCCAGCTTTTTCTGTTTGATTCCTCTACTGAATGTTCTGAATCTTCAATTCTCTGTATTATTGACTTGAAAAGACATAGTTTTGAAAAATATTTTTGAATTTTTTTGATGATGAGAAATAATAAAAATGCAACTAAGATCAAATAAACAATGCATGCAGGATACCAAACTTAAAAATTTTCATATAGGAGACACTAACAAATTGAGAATGCATATGAGAAACAACAAAACACACTAAACAAGAGAATTTAAAGATCAGAGCAAGGAAATCATCAAGAACAACTTGAAGATAAATGAAGACACATGCATGTAATTTTCGAAAAATGTGGTCCAAAAGATTAGACATGGCTTCTCAGCCAGCCAGACTTCAACAAATCATCATGAAACTCTAGAATTCATTCTTAAAAACTCTGAAGAACAAAATAGAAAATCTTTTTGTATTTTTGTAAATTTTTTTTTCGAAAAATAAAAAGGAAAAGTACATAATCTAAGCAACAACATGAACCGTCAATTGTCCAAACTCAAACAATCCCCGGCAACGGCGCCAAAAACTTGGTGCACGAAATTGTGATCATCAATGGCGCCATCAACATGGTACGCTCAATTGAAAATCTCAACTCTTTATCACAACTTCGCACAACTAACCAGCAAGTGCACTGGGTCGTCCAAGTAATAAACCTTACGCGAGTAAGGGTCGATCCCACGGAGATTGTTGGTATGAAGCAAGCTATGGTCATCTTGTAAATCTCAGTCAGGCGGATTCAAATGGTTATGGAGGATGGATGATTAAAAGATAAATAAAACATAAAATAAAGATAGAGATAATTATGTAATTCATTGGTGAGAATTTCAGATAAGCGTATGAAGATGCTTTGTCCCTTCTGTCTCTCTGCTTTCCTACTGTCTTTATCCAATCCTTCTTACTCCTTTCCATGGCAAGCTGTATGTTGGGCATCACCGTTGTCAGTGGCTACAATCCCGTCCTCTCAGTGAAAATGTTCAACACACTCTGTCACAGCACGGCTATTCATCTGTCGGTTCTCGATCATGTCGGAATAGAATCCAGTGATTCTTTTGCGTCTGTCACTAACGCCCCACAATCACGAGTTTGAAGCTCGTCACAGTCATTCAATCCTTGAATCCTACTCAGAATACCACAGACAAGGTTTAGACCTTCCGGATTCTCAAAAATGCCGCCATCAATTCTAGCTTATACCACAAAGATTCTGATTAAGGAATCCAAGAGATAAACACTCAATCGAAGGTAGAACGGAGATGGTTGTCAGGCACACGTTCATAGGTGAGAATGATGATGAGTGTCACGGATCATCACATTCATCAAGTTGAAGAACAAGTGATATCTTAGAACAAGAACAAGCTGAATTGAATAGAAGAACAATAGTAATTGCATTGATACTCGAGGTACAGCAGAGCTCCACACCTTAATCTATGGTGTGTAGAAACTCCACCGTTGAAAATACATAAGAACATGGTCTAGGAATGGCCATGAGGCCAGCCCAAAAACGTGATATAAGGTAGCATATAACTACTCAAAGATTAGCCCCCAAATACAATAGCAAAAGGTCCTATTTATAGAGAACTAGTAGCTTAAGGTTTACAAAAATGAGTAAATGACGTAAATATCCACTTCCGGGCCCACTTGGTGTGTGCTTGGGCTGAGCATTGAAGCATTTTCGTGTAGAGACTTTTTCTGGAGTTAAACGCCAGCTTTTGTGCCAGTTTGGGCGTTTAACTCCCACTTTGGTGCCAGTTCTGGCGTTTAACACTGGGAATTCTAATGCTGACTTTGAACGCCAGTTTGGGCCATCAAATCTTGGGCAAAGTATGGACTATTATATATTTCTGGAAAGCCCTGGATGTCTACTTTTCAACGCAATTGAGAGCGCGCCAATTGAGCTTCTGTAGCTCCAGAAAATCCACTTCGAGTGCAGGGAGGTCAGAATCCAACAGCATCTGCAGTCCTTTTCAGCCTCTGAATCAGATTTTTGCTCAGGTCCCTCAATTTCAGCCAGAAAATACCTAAAATCACAGAAAAATACACAAACTCATAGTAAAGTCCAGAAAAGTGAATTTTAAATAAAAACTAATAAAAATATAATAAAAACTAGCTAAAACATGCTAAAAACATACTAAAAACAATGCTAAAAAGCGTATAAATTATCCGCTCATCAATGATCAAAAAGTGTTTCGAGAAAATAAATTTGAATTTGGACAATTTATTGAACGTAACTAAAATAAACATATTAAAATACAATAAAAAGAATCGTTAATTCAACATTTATCAATGAATAACTACTAGAAAAAAATGTTACATAAATAATAGAAATAATTTGATAATATATAGATTAATTTAGACCATAAAAAATAACAAAATGTAAATACATAATTTTATTTTTTGTTTTGTGGTACAAAGTTAATATATAATATATTAAATC
>NC_029786.2:22954020-22954942 GCF_000816755.2 Arachis ipaensis | reverse complement strand
ACTTGTTTTTGGTATTTTATGTTTATTTTTATATTTTTTAATTTTGTTAAAAAAATAACTAATATTATTTAACTTTAATTTTTACCTTTTTAAATAAATAAAAAAGATATGAACTTTCAAGCATTAGATAATTTAAAAATACTTATTGTAGAAAAAAATACAATTATAGAGAAAGTTAAAAATATTATGAATCACAAAAACTATTTAATAATAAAATTAAATTTATTCAAAATTGTAAAAAAAAAAGAACAAGATAAAGAAATTGAATTTTTTTTACTAAACACAAAGAATCATCACCATCAACCTATTAAATGTGAGTAATATTTAGTGAGAATTAAAAAAGCAAAACAAGACGATAAATCTAAAAATTTTCTATCTCTTTTAATTAATGTAGTGTTTCACTTTAAATAACCCTTTTTTATAGATAGTATTCATATGACAAACAAAATAGTAAGAAGATTCATATTAGATTATTATAAAAACTAATGTCATCCTTATTATAGTATAATCATATTATTTTAAAACATGAAAAATAAAATAATAAAGTACAAATTAATTAATGTGCACAATAAAATATAAATATAAAATTTATATAGTAGTAGTCAAATATGAAAAGCAATGATGTACTATATTAAAATGTAACTTAAATTTATAATTATTAGTTACAAAACTTACAAAACTTATTAGAAAAATTAAGAAACTATTACGGCCTGGCCCAAACAATTTACGGGTCGACCGATGGTACGCGGAATCGTGATTACACTTTAATTATGTAAAATTCATTGCTCTTTCTTTCCCTGGAAATGGCGCCAAAAATATGATGCCAAGACCATGGTTCACAACTCCGTGTAACTAACCAGCAAGTGCACTGGGTCGTCCAAGTAATACCTTACGTGAGTAAGGGTCGAATCCCACGGAGATT
>NC_029786.2:22950411-22953951 GCF_000816755.2 Arachis ipaensis | reverse complement strand
CGCACCCTGTCACGGCACGGCTATTCATCTGTCGGTTCTCGATCATGCTGGAATAGGATTTACTATCCTTTTGCGTCTGTCACTAACGCCCTGCAATCGCGAGTTTGGAGCTTGTCACAGTCATCCAATCATTGAATCCTACTTGGAATACCACAGACAAGGTTTAGACCTTCCGGATTCTCTTGAATGCCGCCATCATTCTAGCTTACGCCACGAAGATTCTGGTTAGGAGATCTAAGAGATACTCATTCAGTCTAAGGTAGAACGGAAGTGGTTGTCAGGCACGCATTCATAGGGAATGATGATGATTGTCACGTTCATCACATTCAGATTGAAGTACGAATGAATATCTTAGAAGCGAAACAAGATGAATTGAATAGAAAACAGTAGTACTTTGCATTAATCCTTGAGAAACAGCAGAGCTCCACACCTTAATCTATGGAGTGTAGAAACTCTACCGTTAAAAATACATAAGTGAAAGTCCAGGCATGGCTGAGAGGCCAGCCCTCAAACGTGATCTAAGATAGCATACAACTGATCAAAGATCAAAAGCTGATCAAAGATGTCTAATACAATAGTGAAATGTCCTATTTATAATAAACTAGCTACTAGGGTTTACAGAAGTAAGTAATTCATGCATAAATCCACTTCTGGGGCCCACTTGGTGTGTGCTTGGGCTGAGCTTTGAGTGTTGCACGTGTAGAGGTCCTCCTTGGAGTTGAACGCCAGCTTTTGTGCCAGTTTGGGCGTTCAACTCTGGTTTTGGCTCCTTTTCTGGCGCTGGACGCCAGATTTGGGCAGAAAGCTGGCGTTGAACGCCAGTTTGCGTCGTCTATTCTTGGTCAAAGTATGGACTATTATACATTACTGGAAAGCCCTGGATGTCTACTTTCCAACTCAATTGGAAGCGCGCCATTTTGAGTTCTGTAGCTCCAGAAAATCCACTTTGAGTGCAGGGAGGTCAGAATCCAACAGCATCAGCAGTCCTTCTTCAACCTCTGAATCTGATTTTTGCTCAAGTCCATCAATTTCAGTCAGAAAATTCCTGAAATCATAGAAAAACACACAAACTCATAGTAAAGTCCAGAAATGTGAATTTAACATAAAAACTAATGAAAACATCCCTAAAAGTAACTAGATTCTACTAAAAACGTACTAAAAACAATGTCAAAAAGCGTATAAATTATCCGCTCATCACAACACCAAACTTAAATTGTTGCTTGTCCCCAAGCAACTGAAAATCAAATAGGATAAAAAGAAGAGAATATACTACAAATTCCAAACTATCAATGAATTATTCCTTTAGGCCCTCCTATCCACTGATGCTCAAAGCCTTAGGATCCTCTTTATTTACCCTTGCCTTTTGGTTTTAAGGGTTATTGGCTTTTTGCTCTTGCCTCTTGGTTTTAAGAGCCTTGGCTTTTTCTGCTTGCTTGTTCTTTTTCTTTCTATTTTTTTTCGCCTATTTTTTTTTTCTGCAAGCTTTGTTCTTTGCTGCTTTTTCTTGCTTCAAAAATCATTTTTATGATTTTTCATATTATCAAATAACATGTCTCCTAGTCATCATTCTTTCAAGATCCAACATATTTAACATTCTTAAACAACAACTTCAAAAGATATATGCACTGTTCAAGCATACATTCAGAAAACAAGAAGCATTGTCACCACATCAATATAATTAAGCTAAGTTCAAGGATAAATTCGAAACTCATGTACTTCTTGTACTTTTGAATTAAAACATTTTTTATTTAAGAGAGGTGATGGATTCATAGGACATTCATAACTTTAAGAGAAAGTTACTAACTACTAATGATCATGTAATGAAGACACAAACATAGATAAGCACATAACATAGAAACGAAAAACAGAAGAAACAAGAACAGGGAATGAATCCACCTTAGTGATGGTGGCGTTTCCTTCTTGAGGAAACAATGATGTCCTTGAGCTCTTCTATGTCTCTTCCTTGTCTTTGTTGCTCTTCCCTCATTGCTTTTTTATCTTCTCTTATTTCATGGAGCATGATGGAGTGCTCTTGATGTTCCACCCTTAGTTATCCCATATTGGAACTCAATTCTCCTAGGGAGGTGTTGATTTGCTCCCAATAGTTTTGTGGAGGAAAGTGCATTTGAGGCATTTTCAGGATCTCATGGTGATGAGCTTCATACGCCTCTTGAGCTCCATGAATGGGCTCTTTTGCTTGCTCCATCTTCTTCTTAGTGATGGGCTTGTCCTCTTTAATGAGGATATCTCCCTCTATGTCAATCCCAGCCGAATTGCATACAAACTTAGAGTTTGACTGTGGGGGCTTGGGTTGACTCTGCTTTGAGAGAAGCTTTTTCTGCTTCCTCTCCATGGTTGTAGAGGGAGATCCTTGAGTTTTAAACACAATGGAGTCCTCATTCCATTGAAGGACTATTTCACCTCTGTCAGCATCAATCACAGCTCTTGCTGTGGCCAGGAAAAGTCTTCCTAGGATAATGGATTCATCCTCTTCCTTTCCAGTATCCAGGACTATGAAATCAGCAGGGATGTAAAGGCCTTCAACCTTTACTAACACGTCCTCTACTTTTCCATAAGCCTGTTTTCTTGAACTGTCTGCCATCTCTAATGAGATTTTAGTGGCTTGCACCCCAAAGATTCCCAGTTTCTCTATTACAGAGAGGGACATGAGGTTTATTCCTGAACCAAGGTCACACAGAGCCTTAAAGATCATGGTGCCTATGGTACAAGGTATTAAGAACTTTCCAGGATCCTGTTTCTTCTGAGGCAATGTCAGTTGATCCAGATCATTTAGTTCATTGGTGAACAAGGGAGGTTCATCCTCCCAAGTTTCAATGCCAAATAATTTGGCATTCAGCTTCATGATTGCACCAAGGTACTTGGTGACTTGCTCCTCAGTGACATCCTCATTCTCAGTTGATCCAGATCACTTAGTTCATTGATGAACAAGGGAGGTTCAACTTCCCAAGTATCAATGCCAAATAATTTGGCATATAGCTTCATGATTGCACCAAGAAACTTGGCAGTTTGCTCTTCAGTAACATCCTCATTCTCTTCAGAAGAGGAATACTCATCAGAGCTCATGAAGGGCATAAGGAGGTTCAATGGAATTTCTATGGTCTCTAGATGAGTTTCAGATTCCTTTGGTTCCTCAGAGGGAAGCTCCTTATTGATCACTGGACGTCCCAGGAGGTCTTCCTCCTTGGGATTTGCGTCTTCTTCTCCCTCTTTGGGTTCGGGCATGGTGCTTATGTCAATGGCCTTGCACTCTCCATTTGGATTCTCTTCTGTATTGCTTGGGAGAGTACTTGGAGGGATTTCAGTGATCCTTTTACTCAGCTGGCCCACTTGTATTTCCAAATTTCTAATGGAAGATCTTGTTTCATTCATGAAACTTACAGTGGCCTTAGATAGATCAGAGACTAAGTTTGTTAAATTAGAAGTATTTTGTTCAGAGTTCTCTGTCTGTTGCTGAGTGGATGATGGAAAAGGCTTGCTATTGCTAAACCTGTTTCTTCCACCATTATTAAAGCCTTGTTG
>NC_029786.2:22937613-22950385 GCF_000816755.2 Arachis ipaensis | reverse complement strand
TGTCAAGATGAACACCAAGAACACTATGAAGATCATGATGAACATCAAGAACATATTTTTGAAAAATTTTTAATGCAAAGAAAACATGCAAGACACCAAACTTAGAATTCTTTAATGCTTAGGCACTAAGAATTCAAGAATGCAAGCAAAAGAAACCAAAAAACCCAAAACAAAAAATCATCAAGATCAAACACGAAGACTTACCAAGAACAACTTGAAGATCATGAAGAACACTATGAATGCATGAAATTTTCGAAAAATGCAAGATGCACATGCAAATGACACCAAACTTATGACATGACTCATGACTCAAACAAGAAACACAAAAAATGTTTTTGATTTTTATGATCTTCTAATTTTTTTGGATTTTTTTTTGTATTTTTTTTCGAAAATTATTTGTAAAAGAAAAAATAAGAATTCCAAAATTTTTAATATGAATTCCAGGAATCTTGTCATGTTAGTCTAAAGCTTCAGTCCAGGAATTAGACATGGCTCACTAGCCAGCCAAGCTTTCAATGAAAGCTCCGGTCCAAAACACTAGACATGGCCAATGGCCAGCCAAGCTTCAGCAAGATATCAGAATATACTGCTCATTACTTATCAAATATGTAACTTGCCTCTATGCTGATGGTTTGGAAGCCTCAGTCCAAAAGAATTTAGACATGGCTTTGCAGCCAGCCAGGCTTCACATGCTTCATGAAACACTAGAATTCATTCTTAAAAATTTTGAATAAAAATTTTTTTTTTCGAAAACAGGTGAGAAAATTTTGAAATATTTTTGAAAAATTTTTGAAAAGAAAACAAAAAGAAAATTACCTAATCTGAGCAACAAGATGAACCGTCAGTTGTCCAAACTCAAACAATCCCCGGCAACGGCGCCAAAAACTTTGTGTTGTTGCCGGATCCAAACTTGGCACTGATGTTACCGGACCAAAAGCTTGCCGAAAACTCAAACAATCCCCAGCAACGGCGCCAAAAACTTGGTACGCGGAATCGTGATTACACTTTAATTATGTAAAATTCATTGCTCTTTCTTTCCCTGGAAATGGCGCCAAAAACATGATGCCAAGACCATGGTTCACAACTCCGTGTAACTAACCAGCAAGTGCACTGGGTCGTCCAAGTAATACCTTACGTGAGTAAGGGTCGAATCCCACAGAGATTGTTGGTATGAAGCAAGCTATGGTCACCTTGCAAATCTCAGTCAGGCAGATATAAATTGATAATGGTGTTGTCGAATAATAATTAATAGAATAGGGATAGAAATACTTATGTAATTCATTGGTGAGAATTTCAGATAAGCGAATGGAGATGCTTTCGTTCCTCTGAACCTCTGCTTTCCTGCTATCTTCATCCAATCAGTCTTACTCCTTTCCATGGCTGGCTTTATGTGATACATCACCACTGTCAATGGCTACTTTCGGTCATCTCTCGGGAAAATGATCCAATGCCCTGTCACGGCACGGCTATTCATCTGTCGGTTCTCGATCATGTTGGAATAGGATTTACTATCCTTTTGCGTCTGTCACTAACGCCCTGCAATCGCGAGTTTGGAGCTCGTCACAGTCATCCAATCATTGAATCCTACTTGGAATACCACAGACAAGGTTTAGACCTTCCGGATTCTCTTGAATGCCGCCATCATTCTAGCTTACGCCACGAAGATTCTGGTTAGGAGATCTAAGAGATACTCATTCAGTCTAAGGTAGAACGGAAGTGGTTGTCAGGCAAGCGTTCATAGGGAATGATGATGATTGTCACGTTCATCACATTTAGATTGAAGTACGAATGAATATCTTAGAAGCAAAACAAGATGAATTGAACAGAAAACAGTAGTACTTTGCATTAATCCTTGAGAAACAGCAGAGCTCCCCACCTTAATCTATGGAGTGTAGAAACTCTACCGTTAAAAATACATAAGTGAAAGTCCAGGCATGGCCGAGAGGCCAGCCCTCAAACGTGATCTAAGATAGCATACAACTGATCAAAGATCAAAATCTGATCAAAGATGTCTAATACAATAGTGAAATGTCCTATTTATAATAAACTAGCTACTAGGGTTTACAGAAGTAAGTAATTCATGCATAAATCCACTTCTGGGGCCCACTTGGTGTGTGCTTGGGCTGAGCTTTGAGTGTTGCACGTGTAGAGGTCCTCCTTGGAGTTGAACGCCAGCTTTTGTGCCAGTTTGGGCGTTCAACTCTGGTTTTGGCTCCTTTTCTGGCGCTGGACGCCAGATTTGGGCAGAAAGCTGGCGTTGAATGCCAGTTTGCGTCTTCTATTCTTGGCCAAAGTATAGACTATTATACATTGCTGGAAAGCCCTGGATGTCTACTTTCCAACGCAATTGGAAGCGCGCCATTTCAAGTTGTGTAGCTCTAGAAAATCCACTTTGAGTGCAGGGAGGTCAGAATCCAACAGCATCAGCAGTCCTTCTTCAACCTCTGAATCTGATTTTTGCTCAAGTCCCTCAATTTCAGTTAGAAAATACCTGAAATCACAGAAAAACACACAAACTCATAGTAAAGTCCAGAAATGTGAATTTAACATAAAAACTAATGAAAACATCCCTAAAAGTAACTAGATTCTACTAAAAACGTACTAAAAACAATGTCAAAAAGCGTATAAATTATCCGCTCATCAACCGACCCGGGCAACACCCGACCCAAACGATCGGGAATGAGACGCTCAGATGCCGACCCGGACACGCGTCCCTGACGTGTGTCTGACAGCTTCGCTACAGCTGTGCAAGGGAGGCCTCGAAGAAGGTGGGCCTATCCCTGCGGGGCCCACCTCTGACACGGTATAAATAGGGAAGGACCTGCCCTTCCCCCAAGGTACGCCATATACCACTCAACCCTTACTCGCCTGCACACTTCACTTACTTGAGCGTCGTAGTGTCTTTGCAGGTGACACCCCCCTCACACAAAGTGCTCGGGACATCGTCCACTCATCCTCGGCAGCCCAGAACCAGGCGAACCCCATCCAATCAATCGAAGCATCAACCCGAACCGTCCGGTACCTGATCTACCGAACATTGGCACTGTCTGTGGGGATCGAACCCACGACCACGTGGAGGAGCAGGGCGAGAAGCTGGGCAGAGAGGGGAACCCATCATGGCGTCCTCCGAGGAGCGCACAAGATCCCCTCCTCGACGAACCACACGATCCCTTAAAAGGCGCCTCTTCGGGGGAACCGGCGACAACAGCGCCAGGATAATGGAAGAACTGCGTCACAGAATGCAGGATCTAGAGCGTCGACTGGCAGCTCGAGAGCATCGCCAGCAAACACCTGAGTCAAGCGACTCCCGTTCTCCGCCGAGAAGCCGCTCCCGACGCGCGGCTAGCCAAAGGTCCGAATCTAAAAGCCCCAGGGAGGAAGGACGCATAAGGAGGCGCCACGACCCCTTCACATATGTCAGGAACAGGAGGTGGCATGCCACAGACCACGCCGCCGCTGATCATGACCGGGAAGATGGTCGTCGGGAAGACGAAAGGAGAACACGGCGAGCAAGCGGACCGGTCATAGTAGGCGCGACCCATTTTCATCGTTCCATTCTCGAAGTCCGGCTGCCAAAGCACTTTGACAAGCCTACGAACATGAGGTACGACGGAACGCAAGACCCGCAGGAGCACCTCACGGCCTTCGAGGCCAGGATGAACTTGGAAGGAGTGGGGGACGAGGTAAGGTGCCGCGCTTTCCCAGTCACCCTCGTTGGACCTGCGATAAGGTGGTTTAATAACCTCCCGCAGGGCTCGGTGGCCAAGTTCTCGGATATAAGCCACGTCTTCTTAGCCTAATTCACTACCAAGATAGCCAAAGCAAAGCACCCAATCAACCTGCTTGGAGTAACGCAGAGGTCCGGAGAACTGACAAGAAAATATCTGGATTGTTTTAACGACGAGTGCCTAGAGATCGATGGACTGACCGACTCAGTTGCCAGCCTATGCCTGACAAACGAACTCCTAAACGAAGACTTTAGAAAGCACCTCACGACAAAGCCGGTATGGACGATGCAGGAGATCCAATACGTAGCTAGAGAATACATCAATGATGAAGAAGTCAGCCAGGCAGTGGCTGCCAATAAACGGCAACCCTCCTACAGTCAAAACCGACACCACCAAAGCGGAGAAAGGCAGAAGGAACACGCCAGAGACGGCGGTCCGAGTAAAAATCCCAGGCCGTTCCCTCGGTTGGGAAGTTCACCAACTACACTCTCCTCACTGCGCCGATTGTGGAAGTTTACCAACAAATAGCCGAGAAGGGGATCCTGTCGAAGCCCCGACCACTAAAGGAGCGAACAGGGGGGAACCGGAGCCTCTACTGTGACTATCACAAGGGCTACGGACACAAAACTCAGGACTGTTTTGACTTGAAGGATGCGCTGGAGCAGGCAATTAGAGATGGAAAGCTAGTTGAGTTCACCCACCTCATTAGGGAGCCGAGTAGACGGAACCGCGACCACGAAAGCGAGGACGGAACACGGGCAGCAAAACGGCGCCAAGAGCCGGAAGAGAACGATCACGGCCTCACCATAGTAAACGTGGTAACAGCAAGAAACGCGGCGCCCAAGTCGAAATCGGCACATAAGAAGGACGCCAAGGTCCACGCGGTCTCCTCATCCTCCGCGCGAAGCACCAAGAAACTCCCATCCATCTCATTCAGCCCGGAGGACCAATGGTTTGACGAGATCGAGAAAGCCCTCCCATGGTCATAACGGCCAGAGTAGGAACCAGCCTCGTCAAGCGAATCCTTGTAGATACGGGGGCAGACTCGAACATCATTTTCCGCAATGTGTTCGACGCTTTAGGCCTAAAGAACGCCGACCTACAGACTCACCAGCACGGCGTCGTAGGGCTCGGCGACCATTTCATCAAGCCGGATGGCATAATCACCCTGCCGACCTCATTGGGACAAGGCCAGGGGAGAAGAACGATAATGGCCGAGTTCGTGATCCTACGAGACTCCACCGCTTACAACATCATCCTGGGGAGAAAGACCATCAACGACCTAGGAGGAGTCATCAGCACAATGATGCTGGTGATGAAGTTCATAACTGAAGAAGGGTCAGTAGGGTCTGTGAGGGAGACCTGGAAACGGCAATCGCTTGCGACAACGCCAGTCTTTCGTTGAGAAGGAAGTCTAAAGAGGCATCGGGAGTATTTCTCGCCGACTTGGATGCCAGAATTGACGACAAACCCAGACCCGAACCCGAAGGGGACCTAGAAAAGTTTAGGGTCGGAAACTCGGAGGAAAAGTTCACGTTCGTGAATAGGAACCTCCCCCATGAGTTAAAAAAGCCTTTGATAGAAATGATCAGAGCCAACGGCGATTTGTTCGCTTGGACACCTGCCGACATGCCGGGGATAGACTCCGGTCTCATGTCACACCACCTAGCCATCAAGCCGGAAGCCAAACCAATGGCTCAAAGGAGGAGGAAAATGTCTCAGGAAAGGGCGGAGGAAGTGGCCAGGCAAACGGCCAGCCTCCTCGAAGCGGGGTTCATCCGGGAGCTGGACTATTCGACCTGGTTGTCAAACGTGGTCCTGGTAAAAAAGCACAATGGGAAATGGAGGATGTGCGTGGACTACTCCGATCTCAACAAGGCATGTCCCAAGGACTGCTATCCCCTCCCCAATATTGATGCACTCGTCGACGCGACTGCAGGATACCGGTATCTGAGCTTCATGGATGCCTACTCCGGCTACAATCAGATACCGATACACCAGCCAGACGAGGATAAAACGGCGTTCATAACGCCAGGGGGGACTTACTGCTATAGGGTGATGCCCTTTGGCCTGAAGAACGCGGGGGTAACGTACCAGAGGCTGATGAACAAAATATTCAGCGATCTCATTGGCAAGACGGTGAAAGTCTACGTGGATGATATCCTTGCAAAGACCACCCGGCCCAACGATCTCATAAGCGATCTGGAGAATGTGTTCGCATCCCTCCGACAACATGGCATGAGGCTCAACCCGCTCAAGTGCACCTTTGCCATGGAGGCTGGAAAGTTCCTGGGGTTCATGATAACCCAGAGGGGAGTGGAGGCCAACCCTGAAAAGTGCCAAGCAATACTCCAGATGAGGAGCCCGGGCTACATCAAAGACGTTCAGCGGCTGACGGGAAGGCTCACTGCGTTGTCCCGATTCCTTGGTGCATCGGCAGCAAAGGCCCTACCCTTCTTCAACTTGATGAAGAAGGGAATAGAATTTGAATGGACCCTTGCGTGCGAAGAAGCGTTCAACCACTTCAAAGAGATTCTAGCAGCGCCCCCGGTGCTCGGGAAGCCCAAAGCTGGAGAACCACTCTATCTGTACCTAGCCATAACAGAAGGGGCACTTGCAGCGGTGTTGGTGCGGGAAGAAGGGAAGGCCCAGCAACCGATCTACTTTGTGAGTAGAGCACTGTAGGGGGCAGAACTTAGATACAGCAAGCTGGAGAAGCTGGCACTAGCACTCCTGGTCTCCTCTCGCCGACTACGACAATACTTCCAGGGTCACCAGGTGGTCGTGAGAACGGATCAGGGGATTTGTCAGGTACTCCAAAAACCTGATCTGGCGGGAAGGATGATGACCTGGGCCATTAAATTGTCCCAATACGATTTAAGCTACGACCGACATACGATTAAGGCGCAAGCAATGGTAGACTTCCTAGTGGAAGTAACCGGGAATCCAATCGAAGACGCGGACACACGGTGGAAGCTCCATGTGGACGGAGCCTCCAACCAGACGTCCGGGGGACGTCGGGATCATCTTAGAAAGCCCGACCGGAGTCACCTACGAATAATCGGTTAAGTTCGAGTTTCCCGTATCAAACAACCAAGCAGAATACGAAGCCCTCCTGGGGGGCTTGGTCCTAGCTTGGGAAGTCGGGGCAAAGAGGTTGGAATTATGCAGCGACTCGCAGGTCGTTACCGCGCAGGTAAATGGAAGCTACCAAGCCAGAGACTCGCTGCTGCAAAAATACTTAGAAAGGGTCAAAGAGTTGCGCAAACAATTTGAGGAGGTCACGATCCAACACGTTCCAAGGGAAAGGAACACACGGGCAGACCTCCTATCCAAGCTGGCAAGCACAAAACCTGGAACCGACAACTGCTCCCTCATTCAAGGCATCACGAAAGAGCCGGCAGTCGCCCTCCACCTGACCAAGATAAGCCCTTCTTGGATGGATCCCATCACCGACTTCTTGGAAAACGGCAAACTCCCTGAGGACGAGAAAGAAGCTAAAGCGTTAAGAAGGGAAGCTGTCAAGTACACGGTCATATAGGACCAGCTATTCAAGAAGGGACTCAGCCAACCTTTGCTGAAGTGCTTGCACTCCGACCAGACGGACTACGTGCTCAGAGAAGTCCACGAGGGATGCTGCGGCCATCATATCGGGGGCAAAGCCCTAGCAAGGAAGCTCATCCGAGCTGGATACTACTGGTCGACAATGATGAATGACTCCAGAGAATTCGTGAAAGAATGCGCGAAGTGTCAGCAGAATGCCAACTTTCACAAAGCGCCAGCTTCCGAGTTGAGCCTACTGACGTCTACCCGACCTTTCGCACAATGGGGAGTCGACCTCTTGGGACCCTTCCCGATTGGCCCAGGATAAGTCAAGTATCTCATAGTCGCCATCGACTACTACACCAAATGGATAGAGGCTGAACCACTGGCCAGCATATCCTCATCCAATTGTAGAAAGTTCATGTGGAGGCAGGTGATAACCCGGTTCGGCATCCCGGAGGTCGTCATTTCGGATAATGGGATGCAGTTCACTGACAAGAAGTTCGCAGAGTTTCTCACCGGCTTGAGGGATAAAACAGAAGTTCTCCTCTGTTGAACATCCCCAGACAAATGGACAAGTGGAGTCCGCAAATAAGGTCATCTTATTAGGTCTCAAGAAGCGTCTAGACAGCAAAAAAGGCGCATGGGCCGACGAGCTCGCCTCGGTCCTCTGGTCCTACCGAACAACCGAGCAAAGCTCCACAGGGGAAACCCCCTTTCGCCTAACATACGGGGTCGATGTGGTGATTCCCGTGGAGATCGGCTAGCCGAGCCCGCGGTTACTTCTCGCGGGAGTAGAAGAAGCGGTAGACAAAGACCTGGTAGACGAGGTCAGAGAAATGGCCCACTTGTCAGAGGTAGCGCTGAAACAAAGAATAGCCCTACGCTACAACACCAAGGTCCTCAGAAGGGAATTTGAGAAAAGAGACCTCGTCCTGTGACGCAACGACGTCGGATTACCAACCCCAGGGGAAGGAAAGCTGGCGGCAAACTGTGAAGGTTCCTACAGAATCAGAGAAGTTCTTGGCAAAGGCGCCTACAAATTGGAGAGACTCGACGGAAAAGAAGTTTCGAGAATATGGAATGCAGGTAACCTGAGAAGATTTTACTCGTAGCTCGAGCGCACCGGCCGAGTGGCCTGACGAGCTAGATAATCTACTTTTATTTTCCACAGTAATTTGCTTTTACTAAGTATCTACCATGTCCATGAATTTGTTTAGCTAACGACTAATGTTTACTTGTCTGAATTCTTCAATCTACTAATCTCCAATACGTATCCCACACAATCGCGTTCTTCAACGGCAATTCAGGACTGATCACCCCGGGAGCCAGTCGGATCATAGCCATGACTAACGGCCGCGATAATAAGACCAAGACAGTTTCAACCACGTTACCAACGTAAACGGCAAAACGGACACAAGCAATAAGTCCACACCGAAAAAACAGTAACAAAAACAAAAATGCTATTAAACAAAGCAAGACAAAGGCGATAAAAACTAGCCGACCAGGCGACCCTTAAGATATAAAAAGTTTCAACAAGTGTTCACAACAAAATCACAAAATCCAAACAAAAAACAGAAGGCGCAATAACTCATTTCTTCGGCAAATCGACGATCTTGCCATCCTTGATCGTCTTCAAAACCCCAATCGCTGATGTGTCGAAGTCGGGAGCCACAATCTTCACCTGAGCCTTGAGAGCCTCCTCAGTCATGAAGATCGCGTTCTTCCCTTGTTCTTTGGTCGCCTTGTGCTTCCTCTTGAGATCTTCAACTTCGGCTTGGGCAGCTTTGGCCGACGAAACGGCCTGGTCGCGCTCCTTCTCCATAGCAACCGCCCGACCTTGCGCGGCACTAAGCTGGCTCTCCAGAGTCATCTCCCGCTCGATTAAACGGGAGACAGTGGCATCGGAGACCTTCATTTTTTCCTCAAAGGACGCGGCCCTCTCCTCGGCATCCTTACGCCCCTTCTCCGCCGCAGACAGTTGTTCTTGAAGCTTCTCGACCTGGACCTTGAACTCGTTGTTGGCCTGGGCAGCAGTATCGAGCTTCCTTTTCAACGCTTGCATGTCCGACAACTCGAACTCAGACTTCCGAGCTATCACCACTCCGCGGAAAAGCGTGCGATACATCCACCTCGCTTACCCCGCGAGCTCGGTACCGAGAAAGTGATCTTCCGTACTGGGAATCAGCTGATTGTCAATAAAGGCCCCAGCATCGAAATTCCTTTCCATCACGGTCAGAGTTCCTTCCGGGCTAGAGGATGCCCTCTGCCTCTTGGGAGTATGGACAAGCTTCAGATCATCATACTCCCGATAGGTAGAGGACGACTGCCCAATACCGGCCGTCTCCTCGAGAATAGGAGAAGCTTTCATCCCGGCAGAGTTCTTGTCGGACATCTCGGCGTCCCGAGGCGAAGGTATGGCCAGATCCTCCTTCCCCTCGGTATGGTCTTTCGACTTCCCGGCAACCTGCTCGTCAGCCTTCTCATCGCTGTCCTCCAAGAAGGTCTTGACTAAACCTTCGAGCCCGGTTACCGAAGCAGACATCTCCACTATAACAGAGAAACAAATACGTCAGTCGTGAAATCGGCAATAGCAAATTAAATGATAAACAATACAAAAGTATAAGACAAAACAGCTCACAAATATAACTCCTGGCAGCCTCCCGTTCACCCATAAGGAGGTGGGAGTTCACGTGGTTCTTCCCAAAGACCGCCCACAACACGTCGGCAATTCTCTTATTTAAGGGGGACATCCCCTTATAGGTCACCTTAATGAAGGTGTTGGACCCCGCCCCGAAACTCCAATACGTCGGGATGAGGTGTTCCCCCTCCAATGACAACCAAAAGGGGTGACGACCTTTGACGGGACAGACCTTGAAATACTTATCCTTGAACCCATGATAGGAGTCCTCGAACAAGCCGAATATCTTCTGACCCTGGGCAGATCGGAAAGACAAGAACCCTTTCCTCGCTTTCCCCTCCTTGGAAGGGTTAGTAAGGTTGAAGAAAAAGAGAAAGACGTCCACAGATACCAACAGCTCGAGATATTCACAAACCATCTCGAAACAGCGAATAGAAGCCCAGGTGTTCGGATGAAGCTGCGACGGCGACACGGATATCCGATTAAGAAGCGACATCTGGAAGTCGGAAAATGGTATGCAAACGCCCACCTGGGTGAACATGGCTTTGTAAAACCAAATCCAGTCGGCAACCCGGGGGGGAGTGAAAATTAATCTCATACAGCCGTTCATGGGGGGCAGGAACGAAGACATCATAATTGGCTTCCTCGTCTGTCCCCCCGCACAGATACTCGGCTTGCCGGAACTCCGTCAACTCCTCCAGGTCCATCTGATTTGGCGAGTCCTTCACATCCTTAGTCACCCAGGCGTAGAGGTCGTAGTTCCCGGCGGAAGAAGAAGCCCGGAAAACGATGCGAGGCATACCTACAGTGGGGGTACCACTCCGTTAGTCTATGAGGTCGGGAGTCCAGGAAAAACCCAGAAACTATGTCCATCCTATTCAACAGTTAAGATCAAGCATGGCCAAAGTTATCTATCATGCAAGCTACCTAAAAGCCTACCCTGGAATGGTACCCCTCCCCTAACGCATCTACTTGGCACTAGGAAGTCATCTAGTAACAAACAAAAACAGCAAGAACACGGAGCAAATACAAACAGCAAACATACAACAATGAAGCAAAAAGAGAAAGGATCAAAGATTTCCTGAATCGGTTGCAAAAACTGAGAAGGAAGAAGGAAAGATGTGCGGGGATGCTAGAATGAAGCTCTGAGATTTTCTGAGTGAAGAAGAAAGAGACAGTAGGGAGATAGTAGGAGCAAGAGTGTAAAGGGGAAGATCAAAGCAAAAACTGTTTAAAACTGCCACCCAGGAAGCGCGAAAGACCTGGGGGCAAAATAGTCTTTGCATACAGGGTTTTCCAACCCATTATGAGCATTAAATATCCTGCACGAAGAACGAGGCGACAAACGGTCGTTCCAACAACGAACAGACACGCGCGCAAGAGGCACGTCCACCCCACGGACGGCCGACCTGACGACAACGCACGAAAGGGGAGATGACACGCCACCAACGATCCTCACGGTCGTTGCTGGCGCGTCGAGGGCACTGTTACGGCCTGGCCCAAACAATTTACGGGTCGCCCGACCCGGACAACACCCGACCCGAACGATCGGGAATGAGACGCTCAGATGCCGACCCGGACACGCGTCCCTGACGCGTGTCTGATAGCTTCGCTACAACTGTGCAAGGGAGGCCTCGAAGAAGGTGGGCCTGTCCCTGCGGGGCCCACCTCTGACACGGTATAAATAGGGAAGGACCTGCCCTTCCCCCAAGGTACGTCACATACCACTCAACCCTTACTCGCCTGCACACTTCACTGACTTGAGCGTCGGAGTGTCTTTGCAGGTGACACTCCCTCACACAAAGTGCTCGGGACATCGTCCACTCATCCTCGGCAGCCCAGAACCAGGCGAACCCCATCCAATCAATCGAAGCATCAACCCGAACCGTCCGGTACCCGACCTACCGAACAGAAACAATAACTATAGTTTTTATACACCTAGATATTTAAGAGAGACAAAAAAATTATTTTAATAAAACTTCAACAACAAATAAAACTTAGCACAATGGATGGTTATAGATCAAAATAATACATAAGATTGAGAGTTATAATAATGATATTTGGTGATAATTAATTATGATAGAGTGAAGAGAAGTTGAAAAGAGAAGAAGAAAAAGAAAACAAAAAATGAGAAGAGAATAAAGTAATATAATAGTAACAACGAAATAATACTAGATATGTATATAAATAATAGTAAGAGAAAAGAATAGTATGTGCTTTATTATTCTTAAAATTTGGTATTTTTTTTCTAAGTATATAGTTTTTGTGATTTTTTAAAAGTATTATTAGTTGTTAACAAAAAAATTATATACTTAATGAGAAATTACCAAATTTTAAGGATAATAATATCTCATTTTTTTAATCATACTTGCAAAAAATTATATCAAAATTCAATTTCTAATGTATTTTTTGATAAATACATATTTAATGTTAGATAATCTTGCAAAAAAGACTAACATTAAACATGTATTTCTCAAAAAATACATTAGAGATTTAATTTTGATGCGATTTTTTGTAAGTATGATTATAAAAATGAGATATTATTATTTTTAAAATTTGATAATTTTTTGTTAAGTATATATTGTTTTGTGATTTTTTAAAAGTATTATTGATTGTTAATAAAAAATTATAAAAAAATATATACTTAACAAAAAATCACCAAATTTTAAGTATAATAATATGTTATTTTTATAATCATACTTGCAAAAAATTGTATCAAAATTCAATCTTTAAGGTATTTTTTAAAATACATATTTAACGTTGAATATTTTTGTTGTGTTTTTAAATTATTTAAAGACATTTTTGTCGATAATAAAATTTAGGTGTATTTTTGTTGGCGTTTAAATAATTCGGAGACATT
>NC_029786.2:22924304-22937379 GCF_000816755.2 Arachis ipaensis | reverse complement strand
CTAAAAGTGGCGAGATATAAACAGTTAAACACACGTGTATGAAGCGACGTCGTATAACTAGATCCCCCATTGCTCCTCCTCTCTGTTCTCGAGTTCTCGTTTGAATCATTTCATTCCTCCATGCTTATCCCCTTCCTCTCAGGGCTCCAGACTCCTCCTTCGGAATTACACTCCTGACCTCGCATTTCACCTCATTCAGTTAGTTCCCCAAATTCCCCTTCGCTACAATTTAGGGTTTTTCATTTTCTTGTATTATTCTCTTAGTTAGATTCACTGAATCTTGATTACATAGTTTTCCGATGCTTGGAACTTTCGAATCATCATGATTCCCTTTATCACATGCTGTCCCTTTCGCGAATCTTTCGTGTCCAAAATTTGAGGCTTTTTTTTCTTATTTTGGTTTTTGAGGTTCCGAGAAAAAGTGAAGTTCTTTCTGGGCTAGAAAACTAGTGAACTTGTCTTCTTCTGAACGTAAAACTTGTGCCTTCTGATGGAGAATCTCTATGTGAGGTGTTTTTGATAGAAAGGTTGATTTAAGAAGCGTGAATTAGTGGGAATAACATTTCAGTTCTTGCACGAGTTATGTTCTTTCTGGATTAACATGTTTTGCATGAGATATGTTCTTTCTGGGTTAGAACTGAATGAACATGGGCTTCTTATTGAGTGAAAAAACTGTGCCTTGTAGTGGAGATTCCTTGTGAGTTACTTTGGCTCAAAAGGTTGATTAAGGAATTGCATGAATCTTTAAGGATCTTAGGTTGGTGTTTGTAATTGAATTCATTAGTTGTTGCGCACTTTGGGGAAAAAAAGGGTTGTGTTCTTTCTGGGTTGGAGCTGAATGAACTTGGCTTGTTTGGAGTGTAGAAGTTGTGCGCAATGGAGGATACTTGTGAGGTGCTTGGCTCTGAAGGGTTGATTAAGAAGCACGAGTTTGTGAGGATCATAGTTCAGTGTCTATATTCATTAGGGTATGCTAAGTCTGCATCCTTTCTAGAATTGGAATCCGGTGTTTCCTACAAGTCCGAGGAGTTTCGGTTGCTCGAATCACATGTGATAAATGGGAATTGGGATGGTTGCATTAGCTTTCTTAATTCCTTGAGGGATTTGTTGGGTGAAACTAGAGATTCTGCTGTGTTTCTTGTCCTTAGACAGTGTCTGATGGAATATCTGAAGCATGGTGAGGATAATCTAGCGTTGGATGTGTTGAGGAAACGTGTTTCAGCACTGCATGTGGACAGGTACAAGATTCATGGTTTGGCTAATAGTATGCTTTCCTTGAAGGATGTTGGGGTAGATGGTGATGTAGTTCATGATTCACGGAAGGATTTGTTAAAGGATTTGGAGAAATTGCTTCCTCCACCAATTGCAGTACCTGAAAGGAGGTTGGAGCATTTGGTTGAGACTACTATTACAGCTTGGGTTGATTCATGTTTGTATCACTCTTCATTGGGTCCAGTCTCACTCTATGAGGATCATTGTTGTGGCAGAGATCAAATTCCAACGACAACCACACAGGTGCGTTGGGCTCTGATGAGTGATGACTGTTGGCTACTGCAAATAAAATTATGATTCGTGTGGTTATATTTTACCAAACCCAAATTGGAATGAATCTACTGATTGGATCTTTGCATGTTTCATTTTTAGACGTCTCATCATTATGCATCTGTATTTTAAGTTTAATTATTCTGGTTGTCTCTAGAATTTCATCAAATCTTTAATTAGGTCTTTACAACCTAGAAGTTTGTAATTAGATCCTTATATTAGATAAAAACTTCTAATCAGTCCACTTTAGTTGTTATCTTTTAGGGAAAAACATAATAATCCTAGAACATTTGTTTCTAAAATATTCTATAATTTATCCCACATCAAACACAAAAATGAATATTCCAAAAATGTTTTGTAATTTTAATAACAAACAATGATCAAGGACCTAATTGAAAAATTTGATCTAATATAGAGACTCAATTATAAACTTTTACACTGGAGGACCTAATTAAAAATTGGTGAAAATATAAAGACCGACAGAGTAATTAAGTCTTTATTTTGGGTTGATATAAGACTTTAGTTATAAAAAAAAACACAAATAATTGCATTTCATGAAAATTAAGAGGGTATCATGTGCTTCTTCAAATACAATTTGAGACATAAGTTTGCATTCTTTTATATCAGTGTTTATTGGAGGGTTTGTTGTTTTTCTGTGTCTTTCTTGGATGAGCCGTGTCTTAGGTAGTTGGGTCAGATTGAGGAGGAAACAATAGTAAATCAGATTGAGCGGCCGATATTTGGAAGTAGAGGAAGATCAAGAATAACTGCAGTCAAAACTGTTAGAAGGAATTTATATTTATAATTGGGTTACATTACAGTAGGATGGAATGACTTTGTTTAATCCATATGACTTGCCTTAGTAGGAAAAACTTGATTTTTGGTGTGTGGCGGATGTGGTTTTTAAATAGTCTTTGCCCTTGTTGCTAAGTTAGATTCTCTTTCTAAGTTTTGTTGTAAAGGGACAATGCTTTTGTATTTTTATAGTGTCTTGCTGTGTATGGAAACATAATAACTGGTCAACTTGTATGAGTTACAGGCAGTGTAGCTAGTCAAGCAATCTTCTCACTACTTTGCTTACTACGATCCATATGTTTCTGGAATTTAAAAGTTTATTTCTATTTACCTGCATGCATTTCAAGACGCAAGAGACTATTTTCCTGTCAGTTGGATTCCTAATCATAATTTGATTTGATGTAATATATGCCAAGAGACTGATTATGGTATGCTGCTTTAGCATGCAAAGGAGGATGTACGGAATATGGAGTCATAGAGGGAAATTTTCAAATTAATCTTCTATGGTCAAATGCAAACATCTGATATTGGATGTGTTTTTTATTGCTTCTTTTGTAACATGTTTTTTTGATTACTACTTAAATCGTTGTAGAGTCTTTGGCTAAGATTCTTAAACCAGCAGAACTGCAGAAGCTGTGAATAATAAGTTTTCTGCCTGGTTTTAGAAGCAGGTAGGAATTGCTTAGAAAAATTAATTATATAAAAATCATTTGCACTGTCCTAAAAGTACTTTCTTTAAAAGTTTATCCAAACACTCCCATTACATGCCTTATATATTTATTCTTTTTTTGCCATGGCTGCAGATATTGACTGGTCACCGAAATGAAGTTTGGTTTGTTCAGTTTTCTAATAATGGAGAGCATCTAGCCTCTTCATCCAATGATTGTACAGCTATAATATGGAAGGTATTATAATTGGTATTATTATTTTGTATCTATTTTTGCAGTATTGATTCTTCCAACTTGAATGCCACTTGATGATAAATGCCACTCGTTCATGGTGTTTATAACCAAAAAGGTGGTTGCAAACTGTGAAATCCATACATGCCTATTTTTATATTCATATATTCACTATAGTATATGGTGCTGATAATTATAATCTATAACATTAGGATTCACATTTTAGAAATTAAAATAGACATACAAATATCATATATAGGCATGGTATATGAACTCAGGCACAGGTTGCACAGGCTGGATAAGGTTACGGGAAAACATTTTATTTATACTCTGTGTTCGACGGTGTCATTAATTCCTTCATGTTAATTTGTACACAAGTGATGAGGACCTGTTTAAAACATCTATAATCTCAATATTTGAAGAAAATACTGCTGATCTAATAACTATTCAGGAAAGCTTGAGATTGTTAAGAAAAATTATTCTTTTGATGGTAAGAGCGGGGATGTCTTTTATATTGCTCCCCAAATACTATTTACATTGTGTGATTAAAACTGTTGGTTTTTGAAGACTTTGTCAAGAGATGCGAGATGGGTTAGGCAGTAGTGTGTATGGGAAAACAAATGGAGTAATAAGGAAGGGAAAAGTTGTATGCTTCTCAATTTTTTTTTTTGGAATGTTAGGTGTCTCTTAATTGGTAAGATGCTAAGATGGAAGAAGACAGTTGTTACAATTGTAATAAGATGCCCACTTATATATTCTTTAGGGTTAGACACCCACTTATATTTATCTTGTTGTTAGATGCCCACTTATACTCTTTGATCCTAGTTACTGATGTATATTACAGGAGCCATTGTCAACATTCTCATTACAACATAAAAAGTGAATGAATAAATAACATAGGACAATTCCCTCTTGCAAACTACAAGATCAAATAGTTGGACTATAGGATGGTCAACTTTTGTTTATTCCAGGATCAGTGGCCAAATCCATTTTTTCTTTTCAGGATAAAAATTACCAAAAGAAAAGGGGGGGAAAAAAACCATTTTTTAAAGGATTATTTCCCTTGTTCTGTTGGTCATGGCTGGTTGGATCAATTTAATTCATAATGCAATAGCTTGTACCAACTTTGTTCCTGGATAAATGGCTTGCGTGAAATGAAGTTAATATAATTTGGGTTTTTCTTGTGAGATTAACTACCCTTGCAAAACTATCTGGTATTTAAGATATTGAACTTCATGGATAATACTTTAACTGTTTTTATTTATTTATTTTTAATTAAAAAGAAACTATTTGGTATTTAAAATTCAAATTCATTGAGTTAAATATGAATCTTGTTTACAAGTCATTTCGATAAGACTTGGCAGATAAGATGGTATAAACTTGTAGTCATGATTTAGTTTTATATCCTGTGTTCGAATGTAGCAAAGGAGTATATTGAAGGGAATTGATTTCTAATATTCTGAAATATTTGGTTCAGGTGCTTGAAGATGGGAAATTGACATTGAAACATACACTTTGCGGTCACCACCATGCCGTGTCTTTTGTGGTGTGGAGTCCTGATGACACCAAATTGCTAACATGTGGGAACACAGAAGTTTTAAAACTGTGGGATGTTGAAACAGGTACATGCATGCAAACATTTGGAAATCAAGGCTTTGTTGTCAGCTCATGTGCCTGGTTTCCCAATTCAAAGCAGCTTGTGTGCGGCAGTTCTGACCCGGAGAAGGGAATCTGCATGTGGGATTGTGAAGGAAACGAGATTAAAGCATGGAGAGGAATGAGGATGCCCAAAGTTGTAGACATTGCTGTTACTCCAGATGGTGAGTATCTCATCAGCATATTCCTGGATAAAGAAATTCGGATTTTGCACCTTGGAACCAATGTGGAACGGGTTATTTCAGAGGAGCACCCCATCACATCCCTATCAGTTTCCAGTGATAGCAAATTCTTCATTGTCAATCTGAACAGCCAGGAGATTCATATGTGGGACGTGGCTGGACAATGGGATAAGCCATTGACGTACACAGGCCACAAGCAACGCAAATATGTGATAAGGTCATGTTTTGGCGGATTGAATGGCAAATTCATTGCCAGTGGAAGTGAGAATTCTCAGGTAGTTCCCCTTCTTATAGTGTACCAATCTGTAGCAGCTAGAGATAGTTATAGAATTATCATGATAAGGTATTAATTGAAGTGCTGCGAAATTTATTTCACGCAGGTATACATTTGGAACACGCAGAACTCCAAGCCAATCGAGGTTTTATCTGGGCACTCCTTGACAGTGAATTGCGTCAGTTGGAACCCCAAAAGGCCCCAAATGTTGGCGTCTGCTAGCGATGATCATACAGTTCGGATATGGGGACCCCAGCTTATGGGAGAGAAAAAAGGGTGCAACTTGAAATAGATTGAAAATTAAGTGACCAAGCCTAGTGTTGTGTATAAACAGCTCTCTATTCTTTTTTGCCCCAAAATAAGTGGCTCATCATGAGTTTGCAAAGTCCTGATTTTTACCCATGCAGGAATTTGGAATTTTGGTCCCATCTGTATATCCCTTTTCCATCCTTTTTTGTAACTGCTAATGGTACTCTCCACTTCAGTTTGTTAGAAACTAGAAACTGGTGGGTTAAGGTTAGGACTTAGGACTTACAGTTTATGATTTTATTTGAATATTGATAATCTAAAAATTGTGGAAGACTTGTTATTTTATTTGATTTTCAAAATTAGTATTCAATATAGACTTAAATGGCACTGTAAAGTATTGGGGATATAGTTGTAAATGGCCAACATTGGGATATTATTGCAATTAACAAGATTACATTCTAATATTGCAAAAATAAGTTAATGATTCTTTTGCAAATAAAAAAAAAAAAGGTGAATTGTGTTGGATAAAAACTAGTTAGGACCACCATTGCCGAAATTGGCTCCAAAAGTGCCTACTAAGTCATATACTCATAGTCATATGTGATATGTTTAGTCTCCTCCCACACCCGATGACCCAACAAAGCACAGGAAGCTTATCTTTTTTCTTTTTCATTTTTTTTTATTTTAAATTTTCCCCCTCAACATAATTAAAAATGAGAAGGAAAAGAAGTTTGAACTACTTTATTAGTATCTATAATTTTATCAAATTTTTAGATGATTCATATAACTTAAAAATTTGTAATTAGGATTTTATATTAGATAAAACCTTATAATTAGGTATTTACTAAATGACATAATTAAAAGATTTAATCTATTGTAAAAATTTAATTACAAATTTTTAAATTATAATAAAGACCTAATTAAAATTTTTATGAACCTATAAAAACCATCAGAATATCTAAGAAAGAAAAAAAAAATACTTCTTAACAACATACACAAAATTACATATATCTGAGTGTCATTTATTGTAAACCGTTAATATAATAAACATTTATGCATCTTGGCATCTTTAGTTATTTCGCTTCATAAAACTAAGATCGATGGAAACTCACATTTCTATAAATTGCAGACTTAATTTGTTATTTTAAAAAGTCGAGATGAAATTAATTCACTCTTTCAATTTGGAATATCAGCATGTATATTCACAGAGTTAATATTAATTTAAAAATAAAGGCTAATTTGGTTTGAGTAGGACATGCATTTGACTGATTGGTTCTTCTTTTGACTAAAACTGCCATTCCTGCATCTGATGAATTACCACAAGAGCCAATCAATGTGCATAATAATGATATTCATCCGTTCAATTAATATGTTGGATCAATCAATTAATAATAATAAAAAAAAAGTTATGTTACAGAGACAAATATTTTTGCCATTTAAGTCTAATTAAGATAGTATAAATTCAACAAAAATTAACTTCAAATTAGAGAGCGTATAACACGCGTCCGTGCAACTGTTCATTTGTGCGAAGGTTAATATGAAAAACGCTTTTTTTCCTCGATCAAAACTGAAATGATCAAACTTCAAATGATGCTCAAAGTCTCTCAAAAATCTTCGCGAAAACTCAAGAAAATCTCAAAGCTACGTTCGAAATCTTCACCAAAAAATACAAAAATAGAACACAAAAGATTATTGAAGGTGCTGCTCACTAATCGTCCTATTTTTTCACTTTTCTCTTTCGTATTTTTGATTGCGAAACACTAGATAGTCATATTTCTGTTTATTTAGTATATTCATTTTGCGTTCTTATGTTAAAGTAGTAGATACTACTATTCTCATTATACTGTTCACTTGGTGATAACTGTGTTAGGTTGGTATAAAAATACTACATAGTATTTCTCGTATAGTTTAACCTATATTTACATGTGTTTGAGAGATTTTAATGTGTTTTTGTGCATGTTTGAGTGTTTGCATATTTTGAAACTGAGTTTGAGAAATTTGTTCATGAATTTGTTGTAACTAGCCCATAGAATGTTGTTATAGTGCTTCTCGTATCATTTTGTGTATGTTTGATTGATTTACATGTCTTTTTGAACTGAGATTGTGTGATATAATCAAGAAATACTTTTGATACATTTGGTGTGACTTTAAGTGAATTTCATGTGAATTGAGGTGCATTTGGTGTTATTGACTTATTGTTACCTATTAACTTAATCTTTTATTCCTTACATAAAAAATGACAATTAAGAGAGTTGCTGAGAGGAGCACCACAAAGAAGAAATAACCAAAATATCAAGTAAGCATATATATGTTAGAACAATCCATTTCTGTTTTATAAATATAGTTATGTAACATAATTTTTATTTATTTACAAAAAATTCATTATTTGAGACGCTTCACAAGATTCATTTTTGATATGTTTAGCAAGATGAGTGATGACAAGAAAGCTGTTGTCAAAGAATTGAGATTTGCTACTATGAGACATATCCTAGTTTTAAATGTGCTGCATAGGCTCTTGAAAGAGGTGGCATATTCATTTGATTTGTATAAAAACACACTGGATATGTAATACGGTGTAATCTACATCTTCCCTGACAAAATAGGAGATGTCATTGGCTTGAGTGCATCTAACAGACCTCCCGCTAACCTAAGTGAGCATTCAAATCTTGATTTTTTTATATTATTTCTGTGTTATTGAAATATTTTTGCTACTGTTGTAGGAAAATGCTATCAAAATAAAATTGTAAATAAAAAAAATTAATAAAGAGCGTAAGAAAGTTATTAAAAATTTCAAAGGCTATACTTTGTAACAATTGACAAAGTCTTTGATTGACATGAGTATTGATGGGCTAGAAAATCAGCTAAAATTTCAAAGGAGATTCATCCTCTTCATTTAGAAGTGCTTTTTATTGCTAATAACAATAAGCAAAATTTTTTCAATTCACATGCCACCCATTTTTCATGTGGATACAATACAAGAATGGAATTGAGTTGTTCACGTGCTCAACTTCACCATCAAAGGCATAAAAAGGTCACAAATCAAAAAAAAAATTGCAATTAATGGCTGCTTCTTTGCACTGATGATTGTATATTTTTAGGAATCCACATACAAGAATAGGCTGGCGGATAAAATTCCTGGACCACCATAAGTGCAACATTGGACAAGGAAGAAGCTGGTTACAAGAAGAGAAAGCGAAGTGAACAATAAAATGGTAATTCAATAGAAATCGTTTTCTTTAATTTCGGTGCATTTGTTTAAAATATATTATGCTAATTAAATATCATTCTGTTTTAGGATCTCATAAGAAGAGCATAGCTGAGGGACCAGGGACGGATCTACCTTCAACCATGTGGGGGCAAATGCCCCCATTGAATTTTTATAAAGCTTCATGTAAAATACATAAAAAAATATATTTGCCCCACTCAAAAAATAAATTTGATCCCACTAAATTTTTTTCTTGGTTCACACACTTTTCAATGTATAGAAATGGAAAAGAAAGACACGAAACATAAACATTAATCAATAATAAATATATAAAAATACCAATACAAAGCACATCTATTCAATTTTAATAATATCTAAATTATTTGAATATTTAAAAATAATTTTAGATTTTTGGTATGTTTATGTAAATAAATATTACCAAAGAATTTTTTTATAAATTGTCTATATCAAAATTTGTAGCAAAATTTTAAAATTTAATCAATGAAAGACTAAAAAAACTGAAAATAAAACAAAAAAAATATTGTCTGAAATTAAATGGCTTAGTTTCTAAAATAAAAAAAATTTACATAGACTCGAAAGAATATTAGTAACAACAGCATTAGTTGAAGAAATCTCTTCGACTATAAATATTATAAAAAGTCAATTTCATAATTATATGGGAGATGAATTTTTAAATGATTGTTTAATAACATATAATGAAAAAAATATTTGATTGTATTGACAATTGAAAGGAAATATAAAACCTATTTAACTTATTATTTTAGAGTTTAAATTTATTTGTTAGACAATTTGAAAACTAATTATAATTTACCATAACAAAATATAATTATAAAAATTATTATCATTTTATATATGCATTGCCCCCACTGACAAAATTTTCTGGATCCGTCACTGTGAGGGACCAATCAAAAAAAGAAAAGAAAGATAAAAGAAAGGAAAAAAAAAGAAGAAGAATGTTATATTGGACTCATATTCAAAAAGTTAAAGTGATTCTAAGTATGAGTCTGATTCTGAATATGAATCTGAGGAGACACCGATGAGAAGAAAACAACCCCAAATATTGGCAAAGATGTAAGTGTTACTTTTCACTGTCTTTGTAAATATTTATTCTTTTTATTTATCTCATGTGTTTGTACTTTTTCAGGCTGAAATCTGTAAAATCCGCAAAATTAGTAAATAGAATTTTATAGTTTAATAAGATAGACCTAATTAAAATAAGAATTTTGACACTAATTTCAAAGAACTTGCTCCAAGATTGGGACGAACAGGCCGGACCAAACAAACCGGGCCCAAAATGGGCCCAAGGACCATCATATATAACATGAACTCAGTTACTCTAACCCCATTCATTAGAGTTCCACGCTGATTTGGGGGAGGAGAAACAAAACCCTCATGTTATTATTCTTCTCACACTTTCAATGATCATAACTTTCAATCCGGAGCTCCGATTGACGAGCCGTCAGCAGTCACGTGTTTGTCTCGAAATTTTCTACAAAAAGTTTAGTACATAACAAGGTGAGAAACCCACATTCCTAGCTTCTGTTCTCTCTTTTATAATTCGAAAATTTGGTAGTTTTGGGTGTTGAGATTCTTGGTTAATTTGATATTTTAGGGTTAAATTAACTTGAAGAATTAGCAGGATTTTGTTTGATTGAGGCATATTCAAGGTAAGGACCCTCAAACCCTAGTGAATCCCTTAATTAATTGTGTTTGGGTATTGAGTGTGTATGTATGGACATATGTGGAATAGGTAGTGTATTGTGTATACATGTGATGTGGAGTAAGATTGTGAAGATGGAAGCTTGACTGGGCCCTTGGATGCTGAATTTTGGCGGTGGAGCTTGTGAACTTGCTTAGTTGGGTTATCTTTGGGGTTTTACGAGGAATCAGCTAAGGTACGATTTAAGTTTCATTTAAGTACCGTGTGATATGATGTGGATTCCTAGGTTAGATGCCCCTAGGATTAAGCTTGAATGGTATGATTGATTGGTATTACATGTGTAGTAGATGATATTGATATTGGATAAGGACTGTGGAATTGTGCATTGTTGTTGTATTGTTTGAAATTGGTATTTGATAGTGAATAATGTGGTTATGAGTTTATTTGATGAAATATTGGGTCGGAGGCCGGAAAGAGGTAAGAACGGTAAGTGATAGTTGATGATTAGTGATTAGATGATGATTAATGAGGATATTGAATGTGAAAGTTGAGCCTATAATGAGAATGTGACGAATCATTGATGATTGATAAGTTTTAATAATGATTATGAATAATAATAATAATTGATTGTTGATTTATGAATAATGTTGGTTAGTTGGAATCTGTTGGATTGAAATTGATAGAATTGGATATTGATATGTAGAGAGAGGGGTGATAAGGGTATGGAAGAATTTTGGTTAGAAATTGGGTTGTTTTAGGTTGAGAAACTTTGGTATGAGAAAGAAATGTTGGAAAATGGAGGTTTTGAACTTTTGAGTAAAAATTGTATTTTTATGATCTTCACATGCTTTTAAACCTGTAAACCTCTAATTTTACTCTTTTAAACCCTAAATATTAGTTTTAAGTATAATGAAGAGATTAAGTTATAATAAGAGAGTACTTGGAGGTGAGGAAAAGCTTGAGACATGTTGAGTTATGAATGGGAATTGGGAAGTGTAGGAATGGGGTATGTATGAGGTATTTTAGCCTTAATGAAATTGAATAAATGAATGAATGAATGTAAGTGAAAATGAATGAAGAATTATTACTAAAGTATGATTGATGATTAAATGATTATGATTAATTGAGGAAATGTGAAAATGTTGCGAGTATGCCGGAGATGCATATATGAGTTAATGAATGAATGCGGTAAATGAGTCATGATAGAAATGATGGATGTGAGTATGCTTGTGTTTTCTCTCTGGTTCTAATGGTGACAGGGTATGGATACCCTCTAATGGTGACAGGGCATGGATACCCTCTAATGTTATTATGGTGCAACAGAGAGACTGTGCCTGTGTTAGCTACCGGATACGTCGGGTTTTGGCAAGAATATCAACACGTGAGCTTATGGCCAGTAGGGTAAACATACATCATCTTGCATATGCTTGATTTATTTAGGTTTGCCTAGTTGTACATATTCCATAATTATTTGCTAATTGTCTTACTTGCCTTACTGGTGCACTACTTGTCTGTATTGTTTGTGTTTGATTCGGTTCTTGGGTTAGGTGGATCGAGAGGTGGTGAAATATGAAGGATATTATGTTAGAATTAGAATCCCCTATGATAGTTACCTAGTTATGCATTAATGAGAGCTTAGGATGGATATGACGAGATAAGAAGTTTAAGATGCTTAGTGAATTTATATTATAGTACATTGTATTTATTTTGCACATTACCGTACTGGGAACCCATGGGTCGAGGGTTCTCATTCCGTATATATTCTCTGTTTTTCAGATGCAGGTTCTGGTACTCAGCAGTGAGCTGAATTTATCTGGAAGGCAGCGAAGTTTATTTGGCTCTGTTTTGTACTTTTAGAATCTCTCCGTTTTATTTTTGAAAACCTTCAATATGAATTACGTAAATGTTTAATTTGCATCCTGTCTATAGAGGTGATGATGTATCTTTGGGAGAGATAGGAATTACTGTTGTCAATCTAGTATTAAGTTTTCTGTACCCTAGCTGGCCTAAACTTCGCAGGTCGCGACTAGGCTATTTTACTTATGATTATATCTATACATATATAAATATATTCTCCTTACCTTATTCTTTCTTAATGACTTAATTTCTTAACGCTTTTTGCACGTGCTTTATCGTCTGTTATCTACATACGAGAGTGTTACTTTCGTTCGCGATTTTATTTGATTCATTTTCAGGCTTCTCGTTTACTAATTCTTTCATTTAAACACATATATACACACTTACTAATATTCCACCTTAAGTCGTACCACCATAATATCGTTGACTTATGACTCGAGCATAAGGATCTGTATATTAGGGTGTTACATTATGGTATCAGAGCAGTTCGTCCTTGTGAGCCTAAGGGATGGACTGCTTATTATTCAATGCATACTCTGAGTCTGTGCCTGTGCTAGTTAGGGTATCTAGTTGATACGTCTAGCATGAAGTTCATGAGTCTACCTTTGGTAATTTGAAGCACTTAAACTTGAGATATTGAAGCTGATCACCTTGATATCGTTTGTTTGATGTGGACAGGACCCAAATGGCGTCTCATGGACATGAACGGGGTTCTCAGGGAGGAATTCCCAAGAA
>NC_029786.2:22918774-22924257 GCF_000816755.2 Arachis ipaensis | reverse complement strand
AATGCCGAGATAGGAATCTTGACAGTGGTATATGTGAGATCAGTGAGTTGGTTTTGGATTTTTGAGTGAAACACTTAGAGTGAAACACTTGAGGGGGCTTGTAATTGGCATTGGTATAGTTTGGATTTGAATTGGAATGAAATTTGGTGGAATTAAACACTTGTGAATGAATTGGAGAATGACTAATTGCTAGGCAACTTATATTATAGGTTTTGAACGATTAGGTAATGTGAGTATGGAAAATAGTAGAATCAATGATATGAGGTTGGTTGGTATTGAGAGGGCGTATATGAAGACTTTAGAACAAATTTTGAGGGCAAAATTTTTAATTAGGTGGCTAGGATGTAAAACCCGTAAAATTAGTAAATAATTAATGAATAAATTAATTATTATTTAAAAAAATTAGAAAATATAATTTTATAGTTTAATAATATAGAGCTAATTAAAATAAAAATTTTGACACTAATTTTAAAGAATTTGGCTCAAGATTGGGTCGAACGGGCCGGACCAAGCGAACCGGGCCCAAAATGGGCCCAAGACCCACCATATATAACATGAACTGAGTTACTCTAACCCCATTTGTAAGAACCACAATTAATCAACCGGTTAATTAAGTAATTAATATTGCCCAAATTAGGTTCCGAAAATTTAGAGTGAGAATTTGAGGATTTAAATGTGATTTTTGGACTCAGTGGGTCTTTTTGAGTCAGAAAATGTGTTTTCTACGAAAAACCGTAAAAAACCACGAACCGGCAGTCGAACCGGTTGATCTGGTTCAAGTCTGCCTGGTACTGCACGAGAAAAAGTGAAAACAGTCAAAAACCTTAGAAAAATGTTAGAAATAGAAAACCGAGCGTTAATTTTAAAGGTTTGGCCCGAAGTTGGGCCAAACAGGCTAAAAAACGCTAATGGATTAGACTGGGCCCAAACCCAACATATATAAGGGCTCATTAATGAACCCATTCAGCAGTTCCACCTTCATTAAACACACACACAGCAGAAAAGGAAAGAGGGAGAGGAGAAGAGATAGAATACTATTCACTTCCATCTTCTCAAGCTCATATCTTGAGCTATAGAGCTCTGATTGCCGCACCGTTTACGGCTACGTGTTCCTTTTGAAGAGCTCTACAAAACGCACCCAAGAAACTGGTAAGAAAAGCTCGAAATTATCTCAGTTCTTCTCTTCAAAATTTCGGATATTTAGGGCTTTTGATTAAGTGAGTTTTTGTGATTTTGGATGTTTAGGTTCACTCTAATCCTTGCTTAGCATTGGATTTTGGCATCCATAACTATTGAGAAAGATAAGAGGCATTGAACTCTTGTGAAATTTTATTTATGATGAGCCCTAGGTTGATTAGTGATGCCTTGTGTATATATAGCTTGATTATTGTGAGTTTGGAGCTTGTTGGTGCTTGTTGGAGTTACATTGGAAGCTTGGATTGTGTTGGAAAGCTTGTTGGTGATTATTGTGGACTCAATTTTGAGTTTTGGCATATTGAGAATCGGTCAAGGTATGGTTTTGGTTTCCTCTATGTAGTATATAATATTCATGGTCACTTAGGCTAGTGACCCATAGGATAGGTTTGGAAATTTATATGTTGTTGATGATTGTTTGTGTTGATGATGTATAATGAATTGATGTTGTTGTTGTGGTTAAACGATGAAGTTGAGATATGATGAATTTGGATGAATGAGTATTGTTGATTATTAATATGAATCATGGTTGAGTTGATGATGAGAATTAGTAGTGATATAATGATGATTGATGGATATGTTGTATATGTGATAATTGAGGTTGAGAATAATGATATGTGAAGGAAAATGTGGTAGGATTGGTGTAATATGATACAAAGGGTAGATCTTGATGGAAAATGGAGTTTGGAATGATTTGGTATGGTTTTGGTTGTATTTTATAAGCAATTGTGGAAATTGTTAAATTTGGTAAAAAGGAAATTTTGGTAAACTTTATCTGATCATAACTTTTGTCTCAATTTTTAAAATTGGTTGAAATTTGTTGGAGATTAAAGCTTATTGAAAACCCTTAAGATCGATATAAAGTTTGTAAAATTTGGGTTTTTGTAGAGGAAGTTATAATCATTCAAAGATTGGTGTAAAAATCTGAAATTCTCCTAAGTTACAGAGTTTTATGATTTCTGGTATGTGCGGACGCACAGTCCTGCAAAAATTTTAACCTGTGCACACACACAGATCTGTATGTTCGCACACATAGGGGAAGGCTCCCTGTTTGCAGCGTTAGCACAGCTTGTGCGTGCACACACCAATGAGGAATTGCAACCTGAGCGTACGCATGGCCCTGTGCGCACGCACACGTTGGGAAGGTCAGTCTGTTGGGGCGCTAGCACAGCTTGTGCGGGTGAACAGACTTGTGAATTTTCGTACGTGTGCGTACGCACACCCTTGTGCGTATGCACACTTTTAAAAATCTTCCTGGGCGTGCGCACGCACACCCCTGTGGCACACGCCCTGTTTCTCAAATTTAACTTTGTTTTCAACTATTTCACCTTCCCAACAAGATTGTAAGCTTCTATGACACCATTTTGAGACTTTTGGGCTTAATTTTGGGTATGAGAACATGGGAAATAATTTAAGGATTTTAGTTGATGATTTTATGAAAAATTAGAAAACGGAGGATTAGGTCTCGGGTGTACTGAGGATGGTTTGATGGCATGTGAAGGATGATTGATATATGAGATGAGAAATGAGGAACTATTAAGTTCAGAACTGAAATGTGAATTTACAGTGGTTGAGATGAGTCGAGGACTCTGAATGAGATGATGGATCCATGTATACTGAAAATGTTTTCTGAAAAACCACTGAAGTACTTATTTGTACTGAGATTATGAGACGATATGCGCCCGGCAGGGACGGTGGTTAATCCCGCCTGTCGAGGTAGCGGCGGCGGCGTAAGGACGGTGGTTAATCTCGCTTACGTTGAGATGTGAGGTCTGAGGCAAGAGTATCCCGCTCGCATCCCTTCGGATCAATAGAGCGTGCAGGCGCAAAACCCTGGACAGTGATCCGAGCACTATATCTCGGGGGTTCCTATTGATGATTCCGAAGGGCAACAAACAAGGTATCAATCTTTCTATTTAATAATTTTTACTGTATTTTCTGTTACTTCCTATTTTAGTGTGTTATTTCATTTTTTTTAGCTGGGATTGTGCAATATATGTAATGAAATGACTGAAGATTATTGATCCAAAATAGATCAAAAAAGGAAAATATGCATAGAAGAATTGGAAACAGGTAACTATCGTTAAAAATAGATAATTCTCTGTTACTAAATTAACAGAGTTTAATAAATAAGTTTCTCTAAACTGTAGGAATAAGTTGATAGTTTTAGACTTGAATATGCTTCACTCATTCTCTTTGATCAAATAAATCAACTAAGAGGTAAAGCCATTGAAGAATTTGAAGCCATCAGACTCTCTAAGCCATCTGCTGCATTATCAAGTCCTTACTTTAGATTTACATCAGGGGATATAGAAAATCAATAGATTGTGTAATGTAAACTGTTAATAATTTCTCTTCAATATTGTTTTGAATTGTGTGTACAGTTTTTGCTAAAACAAACAATTCTTTGGTAAATATTCATTCCAAAATTTTTTATAGATTCTAAATCTTTTGTCTGTACTGTATTGCAGTCATATTAATTTAAATGAATCTAGGTTCATACTTATTATATTCAATATACTGAAAAAAATCACTTGCACCAAAATCTGTACAAGATTACACCTCAAATTATTAACCATAAACTGATTGCAGAAAATAATTTAAAAACTAATACTTACTATTGATTAACAAAACACAACACAATTTCGAAGGTAATACTTACTATTAGATTAAAATATCATGAACAAACAACAATTAATTTCAAAACCAACAGTAACATGGTAAATGAAACAAGACAAGGAAATATTAAAAATAAACATCATTTTCATTAAAAAGTAAAAATATTACACAAAATGCACCAAAATTGTTCAACAAAATACCGAAAATAATTCCAAAAAACACTGAGAAAACTATCTTAATTCCTTGAATCTCTAAACTGATAAGCATGTTTGTACGCCGTATAATTGAGAATAACGACGAAGCTGGAATTAGACCAAGCAAAACATATCAATCATTTGTAGCAGCAGCAAAGGGTCATCGTGAATTAAGTTTTATTAAAAAAAATGTGAGAAATTACTCACATCGTCTAGTTTGAAAACATTCTGGACTTCCCTCATAATGTAATTTTTCACATCTTTTTCAATAAAACTTAATTCATGATGACCCCCTATTGACTGCTGTTGTCACAAACGATTGATATGTTTTGCTTGGTCTAATTCCAATTTCATCGTTATTCTCAATTGTACGGCATACAAACATGCTTAACTACCTGTATTGTTTAAGCATCTTTGCTTAATTTAGAGAGCACATATGTAAATGATGCAAAACCACCTCTGAAATAATTCAACTGCACCAATGTCCTTTAATATATGTATATAAATTCTTGCAGGACAATTTAATCTAATTGAGGAATTTGTCTTCTGAGTTGGAGATATGTTCAATTTCCATTTACCTTCTCTGCTGTATGCAATCAATTGGTTCTTAATTTCATTTTCCTTCTTATTTGTGTTCCAAATTTTCGTAGAAAAACCTGTAACTTTAGAATAATTTTTGTAGAATTTTTCTAGCTTTTTCAAGTGTGTTAAAAATCATCCTAACATTTGGCATAAACTGCTCATCAACACGATAGAGAAGCTAAAAGACACTGAAAACAGTTCCAGATTAAACCAAAATGTCTTTCTAAATGCACCAAAACTAGGAACGAAATAGATTCAGCGAAATAACAATTCAAAACTCCTACATTATATTCAAATTCAAACCTTCAACCATGAACACCAATTTTTATAAATAAAAATGAAATTATTCAACTACAGGAGCATCAACTACTAACGAAGAAAATTAACTAGGATCAAACCAAACTTCATCCACTTGATTTGTTTCAAAACAATAATCCAATCGCTATGATTCAACTGACAGTTTGAACTTGTATCATTCATTGTCTTTGAAAACGAAATACCTGTTTAAATCTGATTTCACTGCTTAATTTTCAAAAATTTTGATCCAAATCTTCAAATCAGATCAAAGAGTATTGATCGTGAACGAAGAGAATGTAGAAAACAAAAAGAACATAGAGAATAAAGAAAACACAGAGAACGCAGAGAAGGAAGAGAACGACAGAAAACGTAGAAAACACTGAGAAAATTTGAAAAAAAAAAAAAACAGAAATTCGCATACAAAAAGACAGCATATAGTCGCACATTAAGTCAAAAGTTAATTAAGTATAGTGGCTCATGGAGCTAATGAATTATATTAGAGCAACTTGATTAGACTTAATTGGTTAAATAACTTGGATATAGAACTTTATTGAAAAAAAAAAAAAAATTCATCCGTTCAATTCATCATATTTGAGA
>NC_029786.2:22917045-22918590 GCF_000816755.2 Arachis ipaensis | reverse complement strand
TATGTATATACTAAAAATTAGTTACTAATTAATATATTAAAAATAAAATAAACAATATACATATTTATACGCAAATATATAATAACTAATTTGATAGTTGATTTTTATAGCGCACATAACATTTTGTTTTTAATTTTTACCATAAAGATTGTAAATTATATATCTTCAAGTTGCAAACTCTTTAAACTTAGTTATATATTCTACGAACTCAGGAAAATGAAAAATAATTCTTTCTCCATGATGTTTATAAGAATTAGCTTGTAGACAAATAACAATCTTGTAACAATAACAACAATAATAATGATCCAAGAAAAAGACACCTATCTATCTCCCACAAAATAGTCCAAAACTGTGAAAGAATATATAGGCACTTTAATTAATTTTAATCAAAATGAAAATTCGACCAAATAACTCTAATCACAATTTTCACTAATCATGAATGATCCAATTATAAAATTATAAGAAGATCTCATAATGATCAAGAAGAAGAAGAAGAAGAATGATTTGATGACTCAAATTTGTAGTACTTGTCTACGGCAACAGAAACATGCCAAGTGCAACTAAGTCCTTTTGGTAAAATCACAAGGTCCCCAGCACCAAACTCCACAAAATCTGATGACCCTTTTGGATATGCCTTCACCTTCCCTTTCAACAAATAACATGTCTCCTCTGCATCAAATTTCAATTGGTATTTCCCTGGAGCGCAACCCCATCTTCCATTTATTGTTTACTTTTTAAGAGAAAAATTAAGAATTAGAAAGAAAGGAATCTTATGCAGTGTTAGAACAGGATAAGAGAGGCCCTTAAATTTAGAAGATGATGGTTGCTTCTTTTAGGAATTTGCCCATCACATCATGACCTATATATATAATATATTACGTGAAGAAGGTGTTTTTCAACCAAAACCATTTAATGCACCTTTGCCTCGTGGTTATGTATATGTAATGTAATGGAAGGAATTAGATTCGGTTATTTTCTAATGAGAATAAGATGATTTTTTTTTTTTTTTTTAAATTTGAAATTCAAATTTCTGACCGAAAAGGATCAAGTCATTCTAGATAGATAGATACATATACACACATTATGGGGATTGAAAAAGGATTCTCTCAATTTTTTTTTAACAATTAAGAGAATAAAATGTAATTTTTTACCATTAATTTTATAAGTGGGATAAAAAAAAATATGAGAGAGAACAATAAAAGGTTAAAGATCACATTTTAGTATTTTAATTTTTTTTAACAATTAAAAAGATCTATTCTCTAAAAATTGTAATTATACTATTTCATGTCATCAAAAGATTTCTGTAAATTCTATTAAAAATTTTGACGTAAAAATTTTGTAACTTCGTCTTTATTTGTAAAAATAATGTAAATACATTCGGGCTTAGTTTGATAAATCTTTTTTGAAGAGAAGCACAAATTTTTCATTTTACGTTCAATAAATAAAAAAATCGTAGTTTTTAAAATATAGATATATTTTTTAAAGTATCTAAGGTGAAACTATTAAAAAATGACTAATGCTTATTAAAATTAAAAAGTCTAATAA
>NC_029786.2:22913157-22916936 GCF_000816755.2 Arachis ipaensis | reverse complement strand
AATATCTAAATTTAATTCTTACATAAATCTCTATTATAGTATTTTATTTTAAAATTTAAAAGCTATTTTACTAAGAATTAATCTCTACATACAAGTCATTTAACTAACCAAGTCCAACAAGTCATTTACACTCATGCGCGCACCAACAAGTCATTTACACTCATGCGCGCACGTTCTTCTTTGCGCCCTACTGCACGTTCTTCTTCTTCTTCGTCCTTTTCGTCACCCTTGATACTTCGTCTTCTTCTTTTTCTCCTTCTTTTTCGTTATTTTTCTCTTTTGTTATCGTTGTCACCAACACCTCCTCCTCCTACTTTTCTCATTGGAATGTCTTCTCCTCCATCATCTTCATCATCATGATCATCATCGTTATAGTCATCGTCATCTTCTTCTTTTACGTATTGTCGTTATTGTTATCGTCGTTATTGTTATCGTTATCGCATAATTTTTGCCATATTGATAACGTTGCCTAATCCAAAATTGATTCGAATGTGTTTTTGTTGATAATTCAATCATTTTTGTGTGTTATTTTCAAATTTAGTTAATTGAGGTGCATTTGGTCTCATTCACTTAGATTTGGTGTAATTGTGAAAATTTGTGCTTTTGTAGCAAAATTTCAGTGTAAAAACTAAGACATTTATGTGTTATTATTAAGAAATTTTGGTATATTTGTATTCTGATAAGTTCTACATAATGCAAAAGAGGGAGCACAACTTTTTTAATGGCTTCATGTATTAGAACAATACCAGAATTTGACGCTGGTGGTGAACAAATTTTTGACGGCATCGATGATAACGGAGATGGCAATTGAATAGTATGACTGACTAATGCACCACTATTTCGTGGTACATTTTGTACTTAATTGAGTGGATTTTATCCACTAAACTCACACTTATTCATATAATTCGCATGTTTTACATTTTCCTTCCTAACTTTGTGCTATGATTGAAAACATGCTTCTTTGGCCTTAAATTTGCTAATTTTAATCCTCTCTCATTACCATTCGATGTCTTGATATGTGTGATAAGTGATTTCAGGGTTTATAGGGCAGGAATGACTTAGAGGATGGAAAGGAAGCATGCAAAAGTGGAAGGAATACAAGAAATTGAAGGAATTGCTAAACCTGTCAAGCCTGACCTCTTGGTACTAAATCGACCATAACTTGAGCTACATAGGTCCAAATGAGGTGGTTCCAGTTGTGTTGGAAAGCTAACATCCGGAGCTTCGAAATGATATACAATTTGCAATAGTTGTCACGTTTTTAGGTGATGCACACGCGTGGATCATGCGTACGCGTGACCTGGCAAAAATTCAATCAACGCGTATGTATGGACGACGCGTACGCGTGACAGAGCCACATGCTGGACGTATCCAAAATCGCTGGAGGCAATTTTTGAGCTGTTTTTGACCCAGTTTTCGGTCCAGAAAACACATATTAGAGGCTACAGAGTGGGGGAATCCATTCATTCATTCATACAACTTCTCATTATTCATAATTTTAGGTCTAGATGTAGTTTCTAGAGAGAGAAGCTCTCTCTTCTCTCTAGGTTTTAGGATTTCTCTTAATTTTAGGTTTATTTCTTCTCAATTCTAGGTTCAATATTTCTTTAATTTAGTTTCTCTTCTACTTTTATTTGTTCTAGTCCTTTAGTTTATCTATTTCTCTTGTTGGTTCATTTATTTTCCCAATTTAGCTTTATGAATTCTAATGTTGGACTTGATTTTCTATATTAATACAATTCGAGATATTTCAGATTTATGATTGTTTTTATGTTATTGATGCTTTCAATTGGTTATTTTAGATTTTACACTCCCCATTACTTTTCTATATTTTTATGTTATGATTTCCAAGCGTTTGTTAAAATGCTTGAGAGGGTTTTAAGTTAGATTTTTATGTTCTTGGCTTTGGTAGACTAATTGGAGACTCTTGAGTTATCAAACTCCTTTGTTGATTGATATTTGAAAGTTGCTGGTTGATTTGGATCCCTCTAAAGCTAGTCTTTCCGTAGGAGTTGACTAGGACTTGAGGAATCAAATTGATTAGTCCACTTGACTTTCCTTTATTTAGTAAGGGTTAACTAAGTGGGAGCAATGGACAATTCTCATCACAATTGATAAGGATAACTAGGATAGGACGTCTAATTCTCATACCTTACCAAGAACTTTATTAGCTATTAGTTTAATTCTTGCAATTTACTTTTCTTGCTCCTTATTTAAAACCCAAAAAAGATACTTTTTCATAACCAATAATAACTACACCTCCCTGCAATTCCTTGAGAGACGACCCGATGTTTAAATACTTTGGTTTAATTTTTATTGGGTTTGCTTTAGTGACAACCAAATTTGTTTGTACGAAAGGATTCTTTGTTGGTTTAGAAACTATACTTGCAACGAGAATTTATTTGTAAAATTCTTTACTAGCAAAAGTCCGTTCTTATTTTACCATTGGTGTTAAATGTTCTTTTTCAACTGTTGCATCTTTTCTTCCATTATTCTGGTGCTTCGTGACTTGTTTTAAATTATTGGGTAATATTATTTATATGTCAATGTCAATCTTTTATGATACCTGTATTCCCTTTGTATTGACATGAATTTATATTATCTTTCATTACCCACTATCTCTTCTCCTTTGTTGCAATTTTTGCACTATTGATATGCCATTTGCTTCTACTATTTTTTCACTTGCATATTGTAGCTACCATGTAATTGAGACCCTCATTATTTGGCATTAACCCACCCATACTTTATTTGTTTTCTATCTTTGTTTCTGGGTTACTTTTCTTCCCTTTTCTCTTCTTTCAGGATGGCCATCAAAAAGGAAAATGGAATACTTTTACATGGGCAACAGACAAGTCCATCTGCACAATCTTTGGAAAAAAGTATCAGTGTAGCAACCCGTCTACTTGCACATCTTAGTATGCACCGAGGACGGGTCAATCTTTAAGTGTGGAGAGGTCGATACCGACTTTCGTGGGTTAGTCATTTCCTACTTCAACACCAATGTTTAATTTTCTTTGTTAAATTAGTTGTTGTATTTGCATGTTTGATTGCATGTTGCTTGATTTTTTGCATATTTTACCACTACTTGGTTGGAGTGATAACTTCTTTTCAAGACCCTTTTAATAGTATTTCACTAATTCAAATTGAAAATTTGTGTTAAACTTGTTTGAGGATTGTAAATTGGAACATGGTTTTTGAGCTAAGAACACACAACCTGTGAGATTTTGAGCTTATTTATATGGTTACACTATTTAGCCATAAATTTTTATTCTTGTGTGTTTTCTTCTCTATGATTGTAATCTATAGTTTGTTCCATTCTATATGTCCATTGTTTAGTATATTTACATGCATACATATGATTGAGGCCATTAATTGCTATTAGCTCACTTATCCCAAATAGCCTACCATTTCAATCAACTTTGTTTGCCACCTTTAGCCTTTTAATCCCCGTTTGTTCTATATTTTACCACATCACTAGCCTTAAGCGGAAAAACAATTAATTACCCTAATTAAATCTTTGGTTAGCTTAAGATAGAGATTGTGTGTCAATTAAGTGTGGAAAACCGGGGGAACTTGGGTTGATGAAAGTGTACAGTGTTTCATTGACAAAATATTAGAAATTTGGGTACCTACTCATGTGAGACCAGAAAAATTAAAAATCCATGTGCATTGATATGTTATGTTTACTTTTATATTTTTAATCAAAAAAAAAAAAAAATAAAAAGAGAAAAAAAATAACGGGACACCAAACTTAAAATCAGAAATTAAAGGAAAATAAA
>NC_029786.2:22907798-22912819 GCF_000816755.2 Arachis ipaensis | reverse complement strand
ATAAATAGGGGATAAAATTATCCCCAATGCTAAGTTTAATAAAAGATCATTGCATATGTGGTGAAATTAAAAAAATTGATACATGAGTGTGTGATGAAAAAGAGGGAATTTTGGGTAGTTAGGCATAATTTTAAGATTACATAGAGTGTGTGTGTGTGTTAGGTGAGAACTTAAGTTAGTCAAAGATTCATATTATAGCTCACTTGGCCATACATATATCCTCACCCTTACCTTAGCCCCATTACAACCCTGAAAAGACCTCATGATGTTTGCATTGGTATACTAAATATTTGTTGATTGGTTAGATGAAGAACAAAGTTTTAGAAAGCATGACTAGAGAAGAGCAGAGTGATTGACCCTAGACACTTGAGAGATTAGAGTGCATATACACTACCAGTGAGGGTTCAAGGCTTGATTCTATGTTCCCTGCTTTCATGAGCTATCTTCTTACAAGTTTACTTGTCTCTTATTGTGTGATTTGAATTAGTGGAATCTGATTTATGTTTGTCTTGGAGAATTTGTTTACTTTTAACCAAGTAGGTGGAAGTATTTTTGGATTTAGTTTCATTCATATAGATAGGTTGCATTTCATAATTTCTACCATTCCTCTTCACTACTTTGTAGCTTCTCCTGAGCTTAGCATGAGGACATGCTAATGTTTAAGTGTGGGGAGATTTGATGCACCACTATTTCGTGGTACATTTTTTACTTAATTGAGTGGATTTTATCCACTAAACTCACACTTATTCATATAATTCGCATGTTTTACATTTTCCTTCCTAACTTTGTGCTATGATTGAAAACATGCTTCTTTGGCCTTAAATTTGCTAATTTTAATCCTCTCTCATTACCATTCGATGCCTTGATATGTGTGATAAGTGATTTCAGGGTTTATAGGGCAGGAATGGCTTAGAGGATGGAAAGGAAGCATGCAAAAGTGGAAGGAATACAAGAAATTGAAGGAATTGCTAAAGCTGTCAAGCCTAACCTCTTGGTACTAAATCAACCATAACTTGAGCTACAAAGGTCCAAATGAGGCGGTTTCAGTTGCATTGGAAAGCTAACATCTGGGGCTTCGAAATGATATACAATTTGCAATAGTTGCCACGCTGTTAGGCAACACACACGCGTAGATCATGCGTACGCGTGACCTGGCAAAAATTCAATCCACATGTACGCGTGGACGACGCGTACGTGTGACAGAGCCACGTGCTGGACGTATCAGAAATCGCTGGGGGCGATTTCTGGGCTGTTTTTGACCTAGAAAACACAGATTAGAGGCTACAGAGTGGGGGAATCCATTCATTCATTCACACAACTTCTCATTATTCATAATTTTAGGTTTAGATGTAGTTTCTAGAGAGAGAGAGGCTCTCTCCTCTCTCTAGGTTTTAGGATTTCTCTTAGTTTTAGGTTTATTTCTTCTCAATTCCAGGTTCAATGTTCCTTTAATTTAGTTTATCTTCTACTTTTATTTGTTCTAGTCCTTTAGTTTATCTATTTCTCTTGTTGGTTCATTTATTTTCCCAATTTAGCTTTATGAATTCTAATGTTGGACTTAATTTTCTATATTAATGCAATTCGAGGTATTTCAGATTTATGATTATTTTTATGTTATTGATGCTTTCAATTTGTTATTTTAGACTTTATACTCCTCATTACTTTTCTATGTTTTTATGTTATGCCTTCCAAGCTTTTGTTAAAATGCTTGAGAGTGTTTTAAGTTAGATTTTTATGTTCTTGGCTTTGGTAGACTAATTGGAGACTCTTGAGTTATCAAACTCCTTTGTTGATTGATATTTGAAAGTTGCTGGTTGATTTGGATCCCTCTAAAGCTAGTCTTTCCGTAGGAGTTGACTAGGACTTGAGGAATCAAATTGATTAGTCCACTTGACTTTCCTTTATTTAGTAAGGGTTAACTAAGTGGGAGCAATGGACAATTCTCATCACAATTGATAAGGATAACTAGGATAAGACGTCTAATTCTCATACCTTACCAAGAACTTTATTAGCTATTAGTTTAATTCTTGCAATTTACTTTTCTTGCTCCTTATTTAAAACCCAAAAAAGATACTTTTCCATAACCAATAATAACTGCACCTCCTTGAAATTTCTTGAGAGACGACCCGAGGTTTAAATACTTCGGTTTAGTTTTTATTGGTTTTGCTTTAGTGACAACCAAATTTGTTTGTACGAAAGGATTCTTTGTTGGTTTAGAAACTATACTTGCAACGAGAATTTATTTGTAAAATTCTTTACTAGCAAAAGTCTGTTCGTCACTGACACTGGTACATAATTTGCTGGCTTGAAATATAATTTGCACTTAAGATGATTAACACCAACTTTGTTGATGTTGGGGTTTTATTTGTGTAGAAAACACCATAAGACATTGCGATGCAAGCGGAGGAGTTGGAGGGATAATCGCCTGATGAAAGCTAAGATAATGGGAATGGTAGTGGTGAACCAATAATGTTTAGTGCTGCATAGTGATGAGAGAATATTTTATACTCTTTTTGGCATTGTTTTCATATAATTTTTAGTATGTTTTGTTTAATTTTTATTAAGTTTTCATAGGTTTTAGTGTTAAATTCACATTTTTTGGATTCTACTTTGAGTTTGTATATTTTTGTGCAATTTCAGGTATTTTCTGGCTGAAATTGAGGAGCTGGAGCAAAAGTCTGATTCAGAGACAGAGAAAGCACTGCAAATGCTGTCCCGATCTGACCTCCTTGCACTCAGAAGAGCTTTTATGGAGTTACAAAAATCCAAATAGAGCGTTCTCAACGGCTATGGAAAGCTGACTTCTAGAGCTTTTCAGCAATGTTTAATAGTTCATACTTTGCTTCAGATTAAAAGGCCCAAAACTGGCGTCCAACGCCAGCCTTATGCCCCTTTTCAGGCGTCCAGCGCCCAAGGAGAAGAGACCAGCATCCAAACATCAAGAGAGGACCCCCTAGCCAGCGTTCAATGCTCTAGAGGCCTCATAGCATGTGGATCGCATCAAAGCTCAGCCCAAACACTCACTAAGTGGGCCCCAAAAGTGGATTTTAGCACTAAAAAGACTGTTTTACTCTTACTAGTCATTAGTTTAGTATTTAAAGTAGAAGGTCACTCTTTATTAAGGACCTTCGGCCACTTTTCACCATATTTTCGTTTTACCATTGTATTTTCTATCAGTATGAATTTCTAAACCTCCTAGGTTGAGGAGAAGAGCCTTGTTGAGTCCTATGAATTAATAAAAGTATTACTGTTTCTCTTCAATCCGTGTTTGATTTAATTCTATGATGTATACTCGTTTTTCAACATGGTGAATGGGATGATCGGTGACAATCATCTCCGTTCATCATACTAAGACAGTGTGCCTGACAAACACCTGTGTCTACTTGGGTTCATGTGAATATGTGACTGAAAAGCATGAACCGCCAGCTTGATTATACATTTCTCAGACGGCTAATCCACGACTTCATTGGGGACTTCTTGAAACACCAGTTCAGCCAATTTACGGGAAGATTAGGGTCTCTGTGGTAGAGGCTAGAACCCAAAAGAGCAGCATTCTCTGATCCGGAAGATTCGACCTTGTCTGTGGCGTTCTGAGTAGGATCACCAAAGAGAATGAACTGCTAGAGCTTCACCCTCGTTTAGATTGGATGACCGCGGCCATACGACGTTTGATCTGAAGCAGAGGAGATTAATGACCACGACCATATAGTATTGATCACATACAGCCTGCCATAGAAGAAATCATTCACAATTGAAGGAGACAGTAAGACTAGAGTTAATTCAGAAAGATAAAGCAACTCCAATCCTTAACCATCTTCCTATCACTGGTTACATTTAAATTCACAAAGTATTTTATACATTATTCTTTTTATGCTTTCAACCAAATTCAAACCAACAACCTCTTGGTTCGCCTGACTAAGACCTGCAAGATAACCATAGCTTGCTTCAAACCACAATCCTTGTGGGATCAACCTTGACTCGCTCAGGTATTACTTGGACGACCCAGTGCACTTGCTAGTACAGTTGTACGGAGTGTGGAAATTCGTGCACCAAATTTTTGGCGCTGTTACCGGGGATTGTTTGAGTTTGGACAACTGACGGATTATCTTGTTGCCTAGATTAGGTAATTTTTTTAATTTTTATTTGAGTCTTTTCTTTTTATTTTCTTCTTCTTATTTAAAAAAAAAAATCAAAAACCTTTTTCAAAAATATTTTTCTTTTCTTTGTTTAATCTTTGTTCTTGGTTTGAGTCTTTTGTTTTTGTTTTTAGTTAAATTTTCGAAAATTCTGAGTCTTTCTTTCTAAAAATTTTTAAAAATAGTTTCTTTGTTTAAATTTTGTGTCAATCTTTAAGTTTGGTGTCTTCTTGTGTTTTTCTTTTAATTTTTGAAAACTTTATGTTTGGTTTTCAAAAATTTTAGGTTTGGTATCTTTTGCATGTTCTTGTGTTCTTTGAGTTTTTTGAGTTTTGTTCTTGGTGTTCTTTTTGACCTTCAAAGTGTTCTTTTTGTTTTGATCTTAAAATTTTTAAGTTTGGTGTCTCCTTGTGTTTTTCTTGTTAATTTTTGCATAATAGGGTGTCTTAGATCCAAAAATTTTAAGTTTGGTGTCTTTTTGTTGTTTTTCTCTTTCCGCATTAAATTCAAAAATAAAAAATATCTTTTCTATTTTTATTCTAATTAATTTTTGAAAATTACTAATAAAAATTCAGATTTCAATTTTAAATTTTTATCTTATCTTATCTTAGTTTTAAATTTCAAAATCAAAATTTTCAAAATCATATATTTTTCAAAATCTTATCTTATCTTATTTCAAATTTAAAATTTAAAAATTTCAAAAATTAAAATTTTCAAATTTCAAATGTTAATCTCGAATATTCCCTAATTAGTAACTTATCTTCTCTTTATTCTTTTTCAAAACTTCCTAACCAATTCTTATCTCTTATTTTCAAAAACTCTCTTCTATTTTCGAAAATTTATCATTTAAATTTTAAATTTTTTTAAATTTATTAACCTTAATTT
>NC_029786.2:22899803-22907758 GCF_000816755.2 Arachis ipaensis | reverse complement strand
AAACTAATAAATAAATAAAATAAAAACAAATATTTTAATTCTTGTTTATCTTTTCTTCTTCTATTCCTTCTATCTTCATTCTTCTCTCTCTTCTTCTACCTTTCTTCATTATGAACCCAAATGGGAATGAGGAATTCAGAAGAACTCCGGAGTCCTATACAAACCCCACTGCTGACTTCTATAGAAGAAGTATTAGCATACCTCACATCTAAGCAAGTAGGTTTGAACTAAACTCTCAACTCATTACCCTAGTACAGCAAAATTGCCAGTACTCTGGACTTCCACAGGAAGAACCTATTGAGTTCCTGGCAGATTTCTTAAAGATTGCTGATACAGTACATAGTGAGAGAGTAGACCAAGATGTCTACAGACTATTACTCTTTCTTTTGCTGTAAAGGGTCAAGCAAAGAGGTGGTTGGATAACCAGCCCAAAGATAGCTTTAAAACTTGGAAACAGTTAGTAGACAAGTTTTTAAATCAATACTTCCCTCCAAGAAAGATGACCCAGCTGAGGCTGGACATTCAAGGTTTCAAACAAGGAGATAGTGAATATCTTTATGATGCCTGGGAGAGGCATAGAAGGATGCTAAGAAAATGTCCTACTGAAATGTTTTCAGGATGGGTAGAATTAGACATCTTCTACTATGGACTTTCAGACATGGTTAAAATTTCTTTAGACCACTCTGCTGGTAGTTCCATACACAGGAGAAAGACTGCTGAAGAGGCTCGCGAGCTTATTGAGACAGTTGCCACTAATCAGCATTTGTACTTAGCTGCTAAGACTTCTATAAAAGGGGAGGTTAAGGCCATATCTACCGAACCTAACCCTCCAGAGCCAGATGGCCCATTGACTCAGTAATTGCACGCTCTTGCCCAGCAACTACTGGAACTGCAAGAGGCTTTGCGAGAAACTCAGGCTTCTAACTGGAATGTAGAAACCCAGCTGAGTCAAACAAGGCGGCAGTTATCTAAGCAGATAACAGAGGAATGCCAGGTGATACAACTGAGAAGTGGGAAATCCTTAAACACCCAACCTCAGTGCAATAGAAGATCAACGGAAGAAAAGCTAGCAGAAGAACACCATACTGATGTCTAAGACGTCTCTGAAGGCATTGAATGCCCAAGGAGGAATGTCACTGGTGTTCAACGCCAAGAAGGGGTATCCATCCCTGGCGTTGAACGCCCAAAAAGGATTAGTAGCCCTAGCGTTGAATGCCAGGAAAGGGGCAGCAACATGGGCGTTGAACGCCCAAGTAAGGGAGGCCAGTCACATGCTGATAACAACCCTCCTAAGAAAGCTAGTAACCCCCTTCCAATACACAAGGTACTCAGCCTTCATCAACCAAGATTGATGAGTATAAGGCTAAGATGCCATTTTCTCAGAAACTCCGTCAAGAGGAAACAGATAAACAGTCCTCCTCACTGAAGAGTGCAGTGCAATCGTTCAAAATAGTTTACCAGAGAAAGTTAAGGATCTTGGAAGCTTTATGATACCATGCACTCTAGGTAATGCTTGCACAAGGATAACTCTATGTGACCTTGGAGCAAGCATCAACCTAATACCTACTTCATTAATAAAGAAGCTTTGCTTGACTGATGAAGTCAAACCAACCCGCATATGCCTTCAACTTGTTAATGGTTCTATTAAGATACCATCAGGTGTAATTGAAGACATGATTGTTAGGGTTGAACCCTTTACTTTTCCCACTGACTTTGTGGTGTTGGATATGGAAGGGCACAAGACTGCGTCCCTTATCCTAGGGAGACCCTTCCTAGTTACAGGATGGACCCTCATTGATGTTGAAAAAAGGAAAGTAACTCTGAGAGTCAATGGAGAAAAGTTCATACTGAATGCTGTCAAGGCTATGCAGCATCCAGACACCCTAGAGGAATGCATGAGCATTGACTTCATTGATTCCCTGGTGGAAGAAGTCAACATGGCCGAAAGTCTCAAGGAAGGGCTAAAGGATATCCTTGATGATGCCCAGCCTGATTTAGAGGAGCCTTTGGAAACCCCTGAGGAAAAGGAGAAACCTCCAAAGCTTGAGCTTAAGCCATACCCTGAAATATGCATTTCTGGGAGATGGAGATACTTATCCTGTGATCATAATCTCTGTCTTAGAGCCACAGAAAGAAGAAGCACTAATTAAAGTGCTCAAAACACATAAGACCGCCCTTGAGTGGACTATAAGTGACCTTAAGGGCATTAGCCCAGTCCAATGCATGCATAAAATCCCGCTGAAGGATAATGCCAAACAAGTGGTGCAACCACAAAGGCGATTGAATCAGACTATGAAGGAACTAGTGCAGAAGGAAGTCACTAAGCTCTGGGAGGCTGAGATCATTTATCCCATTTCTGATAGCCCCTGGGTGAGCCCTGTCCAAGTTGTTCCCAAAAAGGGAGGCATGACAGTGGTTAATAATGAAAAGAATGAGTTAATCCCTAAAAGGACAGTTACAGGGTGGCGTATGTGCATTGACTATAGAAGACTCAATGATGCCATCAGGAAGGATCCTTTTCCTTTACCATTTATTGACCAAATTTTAGAAAGACTAGCAGGGCATGCTTTTTATTGTTTCCTAGATGGATATTCCGGGTACAATCAAATAGCAGTGGATCCACAGGATCAAGAGAAGACAGCATTCACATGCCCATCTGGCGTGTTTGCCTACAGGCGAATGCCATTCGGCCTGTGCAATGCACCTGCCACCTTTCAGAGATGTATGTTATCCATCTTCTCTGATATGGAAGAGAAGTTCCTTGAAGTGTTCATGGATGACTTCTCTATTTTTGGAGACTCATTTGACTCCTGCCTTGATCATCTGGCCCTAGTTATGAAAAGATGCCAAGAGATAAACCTAGTTCTAAACTGGGAGAAATGCCATTTCATGGTAACTGAAGGCACTGTTCCTGGGCATCGGATCTCAAACAAGGGGATAGAAGTAGATCAAGCTAAGGTGGAACTGATTGAACGATTGCCTCTACCTACTAATGTCAAGGCAATCAGAAATTTTCTAGGACATGCAGGATTTTATAGGAAGTTCATAAAAGATTTTTCTAAAATCGTAAAACCCCTGTGTAATTTCTTGGCCACTGATGTTCGATTCGTCTTTGAGCAATGGTGCGCATAAATTGTGATTACACTTTGATTATGTAAAATTCATTGCTCTTTCTTTCCCTGGCAATGGCGCCAAAAACATGATGCCAATACCATGGTTCACAACTTCGCACAACTAACCAGCAAGTGCACTGGGTCGTCCAAGTAATACCTTACGTGAGTAAGGGTCGAATCCCACGGAGATTGTTGATATGAAGCAAGCTATAGTCACCTTGGGTTGTCAGGCACGCATTCATAAGGAATGATGATGATTGTCACGTTCATCACATTCAGGTTGAAGTGCGAATGAATATCTTAGAAGTGGAATAAGTTGAATTGAATAGAAAACAGTAGTACTTTGCATTAATCTTTGAGGAACAGCAGAGCTCCACACCTTAATCTATGGAGTGTAGAAGCTCTACCGTTGAAAATACATAAGTGAAGGTCCAGGCATGGCCGAGAGGCCAGCCCTCAAAACATGATCAATAGATCAAAAGATAATCCAAAGATGATTCCAAAGATGTCTAATACAATAGTAAAAGGTCCTATTTATAATAAACTAGCTACTAGGGTTTACAGAAGTAAGTAATTGATGCATAAATCCACTTCCGGGGCTCACTTGGTGTGTGCTTGGGCTGAGCTTGAGTGTTACACGTGTAGAGGTCATTTTTGGAGTTGAACGCCAGTTTTGGTGCCAGTTTAGGCGTTGAACTCCACTTTGCAACTTGTTTCTAGCGCTGGACGCCAGAATTGGGCAGAGAGCTGGCGTTGAACGCCAGTTTGCGTCGTCTAAACTTGGGCAAAGTATAAACTATTATACATTTCTGGAAAGCCCTGGATGTCTACTTTCCAACGCAATTAGAAGCGCGCCATTTTGAGTTTTGTAGCTCCAGAAAATCCATTTTGAGTGCAGGGAGGTCAGAATCCAACAGCATCAGCAGTCCTTCTTCAACCTCTGAATCTGATTTTTGCTCAAGTCCCTCAATTTCAGCCAGAAAATACCTGAAATCACAGAAAAATACACAAACTCATAGTAAAGTCCAGAAATGTGAATTTAACATAAAAACTAATGAAAACATCCCTAAAAGTAACTAGATCCTACTAAAAACATACTAAAAACAATGCCAAAATGCGTATAAATTATCCGCTCATCAACCAAGAATGCCTGCATGCCTTTGAAACTCTGAAAGCTAAGCTTGTCACTGCTCCTATCATCTCTGCACCCAACTGAGACTTACTATTTGAACTAATGTGTGATGCCAGTGATCATGCCATTGGCGCAGTTCTGGGGCAGAGACATGACAAGCTTTTGCATGTCATTTATTATGCTAGTCGCGTACTAAATGATGCGCAGAAAAACTACACTACTACATAAAAGGAACTACTTTCAGTGGTTTATGCCATTGACAAGTTCAGATCCTACTTAGTAGGATCTAAGGTCATCATCTATACTGACCATGCCGCTCTAAAGTATCTACTCACTAAGCAGGATTCTAAACCTAGACTTATAAGATGGGTATTACTCCTGCAAGAGTTTGATATAGAAATTAGAGAGAGAAAAAGGACAGAAAATCAAGTAGCTGACCACTTGTCCTGGATTAAACCAGTAGCAGGGAATTCTTCTCCCTCTACTGAATATCTGAAACCTTTCCAGATGAGCAACTCTTTGCCATCCGGACAACACCTTTGTATGCCGACATTGCAAATTACAAGGCTATAAGGTTCATTCCCAAGGAGTTTACCAGGCAGCAAGCCCAGAAACTCATGCATGATGCAAAATATTACCTATGGGATGAGCCATATCTCTTTAAGAGATGCTTGGATGGAATAATCTGATGCTGTGTGTTTGAAGAAGAAGCACATAGGATCCTTTGGCATTGCCATGGCTCAGACTATGGAGGACACTTTGGAGGTGAGCGGACAGCCACCAGGGTTCTCCAACGTGGCTTCTACTGGCCCACTCTCTTTAAGGATTCCAGAGAGTTTGTCCGTAACTGTGACAGTTGCCAGAGAGATGGCAATCTCCCTCATGGTCACGACATGCCTTAGCAAGGAATCCTAGAGAATGAGTTGTTTGACGTATGGGGTATAGACTTCATGGGACCCTTCCCACCTTCATACTCAAACACCTACATCTTTGTGGTAGTAGATTATGTGTCTAAATGGGAAGAAGTAATAGCATCACCCACTAATGACACCAGAGTAGTAATGAAGTTCCTCCAAAAGAACATCTTCAGCAGATTTGGTGTCCCCAGGACACTCATTAGTGATGGAGGTACTCATTTCTACAACAGACAGCTGGATTTTGTCTTAAGCCTTTACAGAGTACGCTATAAAGTAGCAACACCATATCATCCCTAAACATAGCTCCATCCAGATGAGCAGGACTTGTAGCTTTTTGCCTCTTGAATAGTTTTGGCATCTCACTTTATCCATTGAGGTTCAGAATGATTGGCATCTATAGGAACTCAGAGTTCAGATAGTGTTATTGATTCTCCTAGTTCAGTATGATGATTCTTGAACACAACTATTTCATGAGTCTTGGCCGTAACTCCCATATCCAAACTCTAAGTTTGGTGTTGGAGAGTTTCAACAAAGCTCTGCACATCTGTGAGGCTCCATGAGAGCTCACTGTCAAGCTATTGACATTAAAGAAGCGCTTGTTGGGAGGCAACCCAATGTTTATCTAATTCTTAATTTTATTGTTTTTCATGTTCTCTTAGGTTCATGATCATGTGGAGTCACAAAATAAATATAAAAATTGAAAACGGAATCAAAAACAGCAGAAGAAAAATCACACCCTGGAGGAGCATCTGTCTGGCGTTCAGCGCCAGAACAGAGCATGGTTCTGGCGCTGAACGCCCAAAATGGGCAGCTTCTGGGTGCTAAACGCCAGAACAGGCATGGTTCTGGCGTTCAACGCAAGAAATGGCACACAGATGGGCGTTGAACGCCCAAAATGGCCACCAACCTGGCGCTGAACGCCCAGAGTTGTGTACAAAGGCATTTTTACATGCCTAATGGGTGCAGGGATGTAAATCCTTGACACCTCAGGATCTGTGGATCCCACAGGATCCACTCAGGATCTGTGGACCACACAGGATCCCCACCTACCTCCACTCACCTCTCCTCACCACTCTCTTTCACACAACCCCATAAACACTCTTCCCTAAAAACCCCTCACCAATCACCTCAATCTCTCTTCCCCATAAACCTACCTCATAAACTCCACTACCTTCAAAATTCAAAACCAATTTCCCACCCAAACTCACCCATATGGCCGAACCTTAACCCCACCTCCCTACCCTATATAAAGCCATCCATTCTTCTTCAAATTCACACAACACACCCCTCTACACTCTCCTTGGCCGAAACCACTTCTCCCTCTCCCTCTCCATATTTCTTCTTTTTCTTCTTCTATTCTTTTGTTTATTGCTCGAGGGCGAGCAATATTCTAAGTTTGGTGTGGTAAAAGCATAGCTTTTTTGTTTTTCCATTACCATTGATGGCACCCAAGACCGGAGAATCCTCTAGAAGAGGGAAAGGGAAGACAAAAGCTTCCACATCCGAGTCATGGGAGATGGAAAGATTCATCTCCAAAGCCCATCAAGACCACTTCTATGATGTTGTGGCCAAGAAGAAGGTGATCCCTGAGGTCCCTTTTAAACTCAAAAGAAATGAGTATCCGGAGATCCGACATGAAATTCAAAGAAGAGGTTGGGAAGTTCTAACAAATCCCATTCAACAAGTCGGTATCCTAATGGTTCAAGAGTTCTATGCCAATGCATGGATCACCAAGAACCATGATCAAAGTAAGAACCCGGATCCAAAGAACTACGTTACAATGGTTCGGGGGAAATACTTAGATTTTAGTCCGGAGAATGTGAGGTTGGCGTTCAACTTGCCATACATGGAAGAGAACGCACGCCCCTACACAAGGAGAGTCAACTTTGATCAAAGGTTGGACCAAGTCCTTATGGACATATGTGTAGAAGGAGCTCAATGGAAGATTGACTCCAAAGGCAAGCCGGTTCAACTAAGAAGATTGGACCTCAAGCCTATAGCTAGAGGATGGTTGGAATTTATTCAATGCTCAATCATTCCCACTAGCAACCGGTCTGAAGTTACTATAGACCGGGCCATCATGATCCATAGCATCATGATTGGAGAAGAGGTGGAAGTTCATGAGATTATACCTCAAGAACTCTACAAGGTGGCTGACAAGTCCTCCACTATGGCAAGGTTAGCCTTTCCTCACCTCATTTGCCACCTATGCAATTCAGCTGGGATTGACATAGAGGAGATATCCTCATTAAAGAGGACAAGCCCATCACTAAGAAAAAGATGGAGCAAGCAAGAGAGCCCATCCATGGAGCTCAAGAGGCGCAAGAAGCTCATTTCCATGAGATCCCGGAGATGCCTCAAATGCACTTTCCTCCACAAAACTATTGGGAGCAAATCAAACACCTCCCTAGGAGAATTGAGTTCCAATATGGGACAACTAAGGGTGGAACATCAAGAGCACTCCATCATGCTTCATGAAATAAGAGAAAACAGAAAGCAATGAGGGAGGAGCAACAAAAACAAGGAAGAGACATAGAAGAGCTCAAGGACATCATTAGTTCCTCAAGAAGGAAACGCCATAGTGCACTTGCTGGTTAGTTGTATCGAAGTTGTGACAAATTATGAATGTGTAATAACGATTACGCGTACCAAGTTGCTCACGTGCCAGGAATAGTTCGAGCCTGGACATCACAATTTCGTGCACCAACATATGCACTGTTCAAGCATACATTCAGAAAACAAGAAGCATTGTCACCACATCAATATAATTAAGCTATGTTCAAGGATAAATTC
>NC_029786.2:22897942-22899763 GCF_000816755.2 Arachis ipaensis | reverse complement strand
TGTTTTCTTGAATTATCTGCCATCTCTAATGAGATTTTAGCAGCTTGCACACCATAGATTCCCAGTTTCTCTATTACAGAGAGGGCCATGAGGTTTATCCCTGAACCAAGGTCACACAGAGCCTTAAAGATCATGGTGCCTATGGTACAAGGTATTATGAACTTTCCTGTGTGAGTTGAGGATGGCTTGTTGTTGAATTTGGTACACTTTGATTGATTTCAAAGAAAAGGGATGAAAATTGGCATGTTTGATTGATTTTGAAAAGAGTTGAAAGTGGCTTGTTTTGAAAATGGCACCTTGTGGTTTTGTATGAAAACATGGTTTTTGAGCATACTTTGACGAGACATAACTTGGACTACGGATCTCTGATTTGTGCCAAATCTGTTTAGAAATGAAATTGGATCCAGGATGTCCATGCCGTTCGAAGAACGAGTGAAAAACGATTTAAAATGAGGAAGTTATGTCCGTCGGGAGATTGGGGTTTGAATCTGTAAATTCTGCAGCTTTTAACTTAGAAAATTTTTAGCAGAATGACCCCTCGCGCATAGGCGCACTTGGCGCGTATGCGCCGTTCTTCGAGAAAGCATCATCCACGCGTGCGCGTGGAGTGCGCGTACGCGTGGCCCTGATTTCATCCCAAAGTTGATTTTTGAGTTTTAAAAGCCAAATTTCATACTTCTAAGCCTCCGATCTCACCACTTATGTCTTAAATCATTATGATATGCCTAGCATGAGAAAAAGGGCTAGTGAATGTGGTAACTTGCGAGTGAAGCAAGGGAAAAAAAATGAATGATCATTGAGGATCAAAGATGATTATGTGAGATGCGGAGAATGGCGGTGGAATATAATCAATTATTCATACTACTATACGTACTAAATTTTTGTTTTAGAGGTCGTAATACCTTTCCATCTCTGAATTATGACTTAAGCATAAGGCTCTGTATGGTGGGGTGTTACATTATGGTATCAGAGCAGTTCGTTCCTGTAGAGCCTGAGGAATGGACTGACTATGCTTTTGTGCATTCTCTGTATGTGTGTTATGTGCTGTTAGTATATCTACTTGATATAGTTGGCATAAACGTTCATGAGCATGCATTTGGGACTTTAAAGTACTAAACTTCCGATATTGAGACTGATCAACTTAATATCGATTGTTTGGTGTGTATAGGAACCAAATTGCGCCTCGTGGACGCGGTAGAGGTCGTGAGAGAGGTCGTACTAATACTCGTGTGTCGGAGACTAACCCTAATAACCCGGTGAACTTTATGACTGCGTTGGAGAACATGGCTACTGCTATGCAAGCCACTGCTGAGGCTCTTGGTCAACAGATGAACAACCATGGTAATGACGGAGGTAGAGTTCAGGGCCCGATGACACTGGCAAACTTTTTGAAGGTTAATCCCCCTAAGTTCAAGCCATGGAACGAGCACTGCAAGCGCAGGTGGTACCTGAAGGGCAGCATGTGGAGTTCGCTACCTATTTGCTCATTGGCGAAGCATCGCATTGGTGGCAAGGAATCCGACGCCTCCTACAGCAGGGTGATGATTATATCACCTGGGACATCTTCCAAGAGGAATTCTATAAGAAGTACTTTCCGACTTCTGCTAGGACGGCCAAGGAACTTGAATTGTTACAGCTGAAGCAGGGTACTATGTCCATATCAGAGTATACTGACAAGTTTGAGGAGCTGTTCAGGTTCTCTCGTATGTGCCAAGGGACTCCGGTGGAATATGAGGAATGGAAGTGTGTTAAGTATGAAGGAGGACTCCGGAGTGATATCTTCAGTTCAGTAGGACCAATGGAGATTAGGACTTTCTCCGA
>NC_029786.2:22896516-22897661 GCF_000816755.2 Arachis ipaensis | reverse complement strand
ATGCTGGAGACTTCTGGATTAGCGAAGATCCTTTGTTCTCGGGACTCTGTTTTGGGATATATATTTTGTTTAGATACTTTTATCTCCATTAAATAATACAAACTGTGATTACTCCTTCTAGAGGGGATTTTGGAGATTAGGTTTTCGGTATTTATGTCCCTTTGGGTTTTCCTTGGGGTTTTCCTTATTTTATTATATGTATATTGCTATGCTCGAACCGGTTATCTTCGCAGCCGGATTTTGAGTCTTGATATTCCTGTTTTTGATACTCTTTATATATATGATCTTGCGTTAGCTTATCCTTTGCTCGTTACGTTATCGATCGGAGTGTTGCGCGTTCGAGTTACGGTTTTTGTTTACCCCTTTTTCTTCAAAGGCTCCTAGTTATAATCAATCATTCATAATACTATACGTACTAAATTTTTGTTTTAGAGGTCGTAATACCTTGCCATCTCTGAATTATGACTTAAGCATAAGACTCTGTATGGTAGGGTGTTACAGGAAAAGCATGAGCCTGTAGACTTCCGGATTTACTCCATTAGTCTTAACAGTATCACATATCTGCAAGAATTCAGTTATGAACTGAAAAGGATCTTCAGATGGAAGTCCATGAAACTTGCAGTTCTGCTGCATCAGAGAAACTAATTGAGGTTTCAGCTCAAAGTTGTTTGCTCCAATGGCAGGAATGGAGATGCTTCTTCCATGTAAATTGGAATTAGGTGCAGTAAAGTCACCAAGCATCTTCCTTACATTATTATTATTTTCGGCTGCCATCTCCTCTTCCTGTTCAAAAATTTCTGAAAGGTTATCTCTGGATTGTTGTATTTTAGCTTCTCTTAGTTTTCTCTTCAGAGTCCTTTCAGGTTCTGGATCTGCTTCAACAAGAATGTTCTTGTCCTTGCTCCTGCTCATATGACAAAGAAAAGGGCACATGAAAAATAATAATAATAATAATATGGATCCTTTATACCACAGTATAGGGATCCCTGTGTGAGTAGAAGAAGAGGGGGAGACAAAGAATGTAATGTAATGGAAGAAACACAACTATGAGGAGGGTGTAGATGTGAGATAAGATGTTAGTAAATGAATAAATAAATAGAATAAGATGAGAGAGAAGGAATTTTCGAAAATAGTTTTTGAAAAAG
>NC_029786.2:22866017-22896473 GCF_000816755.2 Arachis ipaensis | reverse complement strand
ATATGATTCTAGAACTTAAAGTTTGAATCTTTCTTAACACGTAATTAACAAACTTGAAATTTTTGAATCAAAACATTAATTGATGATGTTATTTTCGAAATTTTGATATAAAAATAAGAAAAAGATTTTTGAAAAATATTTTTGGAATTTTCGACAATAACTAAGAAATTTGAAAAAGATTTGATTTTTGAAAAAGATTTTGAAAAAGATGAGATTTTTAAATTGAAAATTTGATTTGACTCATAAAAACAACTAGATTTTTAAAAATTTTTGAAAAAGTCAAATCTAATTTTCGAAATTTTAAGAGAGAAAAAGGGAAAGATATTTTTTTGATTTTTGAATTTTTAATGATGAGAGAGAAAAACAAGAAAAATGATGCAATGCATGAAATTTTTAGATTAAAACAATGAATGCATGCAAGAATGCTATGAATGTCAAGATGAACACCAAGAACGCTTTGAATGTCAAGATGAACACCAAGAACATATTTTTGAAAAATTTTTAATGCAAGGAAAACATGCAAGACACCAAACTTAGAATTCTTTAATGCTTAGACACTAAGAATTCAAGAATGCATATGAAAAATAAGAGAAGACACAAAACATGCAAATGCAAAGATCAAACAAGAAGACTTACCAAGAACAACTTGAAGATCATGAAGAACACTATGAATGCATGAGAATTTTCGAAAAATGCAAGATGCACATGCAATTGACACCAAACTTATAACATGACTCAAGACTCAAACAAGAAACACAAAATATTTTTGATTTTTATGATTTTATGATTTTTTGTATTTTCTTTTAATTTTTTCGAAAATATTTGGGAAAAAGGAAGCAATGAATTCATAATCCTCAATCAAAATCCTGGGAATTAGACATGGCTTAATAGCCAGCTAAGCTAAAACATGTTATATGAAACACTAGAATTCATTCTTAAAAATTCTGAAGAAAAATGTATTTTTGAAAACATTTTTTTTTTCGAAAACAAAGGAGAAAATTTTGAAAGATTTTTGAAAATTTTTTGAAAAGAAAACAAAAAGAAAATTACCTAATCTGAGCAACAAGAAGAACCGTCAGTTGTCCAAACTCGAACAATCCCCGGCAACGGCGCCAAAAACTTGGTGTTGTTGCCGGATCAAACTTGGCACTGATGTTACCGGACCAAAAGCTTGCCGAAAACTCGAACAATCCCCGGCAACGGCGCCAAAAACTTGGTATGCGAAATTGCTACTCGGGTTGTGAATTGTTGTTCGAAATTGATTCCCCGGCAACGGCGCCAAAAACTTGGTGCGCAGAAATTGTGATTACACTTTGATTATGTAAAATTCATTGCTCTTTCTTTCCCTGGCAATGGCGCCAAAAACATGATGCCAATACCATGGTTCACAACTTCGCACAACTAACCAGCAAGTGCACTGGGTCGTCCAAGTAATACCTTACGTGAGTAAGGGTCGAATCCCACAGAGATTGTTGGTATGAAGCAAGCTATAGTCACCTTATAAATCTCAGTCAGGCAGATATAAAATAGTAATGGGGTTTTCGAAAATAATACTAAAATAAGGATAGAAATACTTATGTAATTCATTGGTTAGAATTTCAGATAAGCGTGTAGAGATGCTTTCGTTCCTTTGAACCTCTGCTTTCCTGCTATCTTCATCCAATCAATCTTACTCCTTTCTATGGCTAGCTTTATGTAAGGATGTCACCGGTGCCAATGGCTACTTTCAATCTCTCTCGGGAAAATGATCCAAATGCTCTGTCACAGCACGGCTAATCGTCTGGAGGCATCACCTTTGTCGTTGGTTGCATCCTATTCCTCCTTGTGAAAATGGTCCAATGCGCTGTCACTGCATGGCTAATCATCTGGAGGTTCTCGATCATACTGGAATAGGATTTACTATCCTTTTGCGTCTGTCACTACGCCCAGCACTCGCGAGTTTGAAGCTCGTCACAGTCATTCAATCCCAGAATCCTACTCGGAATACCACGGACAAGGTTTAGACTTTCCGGATTCTCATGAATGTCGCCATCAATCTAGCTTATACCACGAAGATCCCAATATCTCGGACTCGGTCCCCTGTATTAGTAATCTAAGAGATACTCGTTCAATCGAAGGTAGAACGGGAGTGGTTGTCAGGCACGCGTTCATAAGGAATGATGATGATTGTCACGTTCATCACATTCAGGTTGAAGTGCGAATGAATATCTTAGAAGTGGAATAAGTTGAATTGAATAGAAAACAGTAGTACTTTGCATTAATCTTTGAGGAACAGCAGAGCTCCACACCTTAATCTATGGAGTGTAGAAGCTCTACCGTTGAAAATACATAAGTGAAGGTCCAGGCATGGCCGAGAGGCCAGCCCTCAAAACATGATCAATAGATCAAAAGATAATCCAAAGATGATTCCAAAGATGTCTAATACAATAGTAAAAGGTCCTATTTATAATAAACTAGCTACTAGGGTTTACAGAAGTAAGTAATTGATGCATAAATCCACTTCCGGGGCCCACTTGGTGTGTGCTTGGACTGAGCTTGAGTGTTACACGTGTAGAGGTCATTCCTGGAGTTGAACACCAGTTTTGGTGCCAGTTTGGGCGTTGAACTCCACTTTGCAACTTGTTTCTGGCGCTGGACGCCAGAATTGGGCAGAGAGCTGGCGTTGAACGCCAGTTTGCGTCATCTAAACTTGGGCAAAGTATAAACTATTATACATTTCTGGAAAGCCCTGGATGTCTACTTTCCAACGCAATTGGAAGCGCGCCATTTTGAGGTCTGTAGCTCCAGAAAATCCATTTTGAGTGCAGAGAGGTCAGAATCCAACAGCATCAGCAGTCATTCTTCAACCTCTGAATCTGATTTTTGCTCAAGTCCCTCAATTTCAGCCAGAAAATACCTGAAATCACAGAAAAACACACAAACTCATAGTAAAGTCCAGAAATATGAATTTAACATAAAAACTAATGAAAACATCCCTAAAAGTAACTAGATCCTACTAAAAACATACTAAAAACAATGCCAAAAAGCGTATAAATTATCCGCTCATCAACCAAGAATGCCTGCATGCCTTTGAAACTCTAAAAGCTAAGCTTGTCACTGCTCCTATCATCTCTGCACCCAACTGAGACTTACTATTTGAACTAATGTGTGATGCCAGTGATCATGCCATTGGCGCAGTTCTGGGGCAGAGACATGACAAGCTTTTGCATGTCATTTATTATGCTAGTCGCGTACTAAATGATGCGCAGAAAAACTACACTACTACATAAAAGGAACTACTTTCAGTGGTTTATGCCATTGACAAGTTCAGATCCTACTTAGTAGGATCTAAGGTCATCATCTATACTGACCATGCCGCTCTAAAGTATCTACTCACTAAGCAGGATTCTAAACCTAGACTTATAAGATGGGTATTACTCCTGCAAGAGTTTGATATAGAAATTAGAGAGAGAAAAAGGACAGAAAATCAAGTAGCTGACCACTTGTCCTGGATTAAACCAGTAGCAGGGACTTCTTCTCCCTCTACTGAATATCTGAAACCTTTCCAGATGAGCAACTCTTTGCCATCCGAACAACACCTTTGTATGCCGACATTGCAAATTACAAGGCTATAAGGTTCATTCCCAAGGAGTTTACCAGGCAGCAAGCCCAGAAACTCATGCATGATGCAAAATATTACCTATGGGATGCGCCATATCTCTTTAAGAGATGCTTGGATGGAATAATCTGATGCTGTGTGTTTAAAGAAGAAGCACATAGGATCCTTTGGCATTGCCATGGCTCAGACTATGGAGGACACTTTGGAGGTGAGCGGACAGCCACCAGGGTTCTCCAAAGTGGCTTCTACTGGCCCACTCTCTTTAAGGATTCCAGAGAGTTTGTCCGTAACTGTGACAGTTGCCAGAGAGATAGCAATCTCCCTCATGGTCACGACATGCCTTAGCAAGGAATCCTAGAGATTGAGTTGTTTGACGTATGGGGTATAGACTTCATGGGACCCTTCCCACCTTCATACTCAAACACCTACATCTTTGTGGTAGTAGATTATGTATCTAAATGGGAAGAAGTAATAGCATCACCCACTAATGACACCAGAGTAGTAATGAAGTTCCTCCAAAAGAACATCTTTAGCAGATTTGGTGTCCCCAGGACACTCATTAGTGATGGAGGTACTCATTTCTACAACAGATAGCTGGATTTTGTCTTAAGCCTTTACAGAGTACGCCATAAAGTAGCAATACCATATCATCCCTAAACAAATGGGCAAGTTGAAGTCTCAAATAGAGAACTAAAGCAAATCCTAGAGAGGACAGTAAGTACCTCTAGAAAGGATTGGGCTAGAAAGCTTGATGATGCTCTGTGGGCATACAGAACAGCTTTCAAAACCCCCATTAGAACCTCACCATATCAGCTGGTATATGGGAAGTCCTGTCATTTGCCAGTGGAGCTAGAACACAAAGCCTATTGGGCTACTAGATTCCTTAACCTTGATGCTAAAGCAGCAGGAGAAAAATGACTGCTCCAACTAAATGAGTTGGACGAATTTCGCTTAGATCCATTTGAAAATGCAAAGATCTATAAGAAAACGGCAAAAAGGTGGCATGACAGGAAGTTATCTTCCAGAGTCTTTGAATCAGGACAGAAAGTTCTGCTCTTCAACTCAAGACTCAAACTGTTTCCTGGGAAACTCGAATCCCGTTGGACAGGACCGTTTGTGATTACTAGTGTATCACCTTATGGGCACATAGAACTTCAAGGTAAAGAAAATAGGTTCACTGTCAATGGACAGAGGGTCAAGCATTACCTTGAAGGAGATATAGAGCTAGGAAGCTCAACACTGTTACTAAGTTAAATATAGTGAAGTCTAGCTAAAGACATTAAAGAAGCGCTTGTTGGGAGGCAACCCAATGATTACTCATACATTAATAATTTTCTAATTATTTATTTTTAATTAGTTTTCTTTTTAATTAGTTTTTGATTATGTTTTAAGTTAAATTTAATGTTAGTGATCATGAATAGTGCTTAAACAGAGACAGAATGATGTAGAACAGCAAACAGAATACCCCGAAGAAGGGATCTCCCTGGCGTTAAACGTTAGAAAGGGGGTGGCAATTGGGCATCCAAACACCCATGGAGGCAGTAAGCCTGGCGTTAAATGCCATCTAGGAAGCCCTGGCTGGGCATTTAACGCCCAAACGGGAGGACAAGCTTAGCGTTAAACGCCAGTTAGAGAGCCCTGGCTGGGCGTTTAACACCCAATGGGGAGCACAAGCCTGGAGTTAAATGCCAGCCAGTTTAACGCCCAAGAAGGAGGGACAACATGGCTTAAACGCCAGAATGTTGGCATTCTGGGCGTTTAAACGCTAGCAGGATAGCATGGAGGTAACCTAAAAAATCTTATTTTTTCTTCATTCAATCTATTTTATTCAAATTCAATCTTGAAAATTCTTTTATTTTTAAGTCAAATCTTGTTTAAATATTTCAATTTCAATTTAATTTCAAATTTAAAATATTTTTTTCAAAACCTTTTAAATTTTTTTCAAAATTTCATATCTTTTCCAACTTGTTTTCAAATTCTTTCAAAATCTTTTCTTATCTTTAAAAATTCTTGTTCATATCTTTTATTAAACTTTCAAATATTTTTCATACTTCTTATCTTATCTTTAAAATCTTTTATATCTTTTTAATATCTTTTCTTATCTTTAAAGTTTAACAACCTATCTTTTTCTATCTTTTTCAAAAATCTTTATATTTCTTTAAAGATTATTTTCGAAAATCCCTCCCCCCTCCCTATATATATGCATGTCCATGCTCCTCTCCTTTACTCACCACCTCTCATTCGAATTCTATTCTTTTTTTTCTCCTCTACTTCACTTCTCTTCTTCTTTCTTTCTTACCTTTTGCTCGAGGATGAGCAATCTTCTAAGTTTGGTGTGGAAGGAGCCCTATCTCTCATAAAAAAATTGAATCTCATGGCTCCAAGAAGTGGCAAAACCACCCCAAAGAACAAGAAAGAAGACAACTCAACAGTTGTTTTCAAACCTGTTCGATTCCTTACCAAGCAACATGAAGAGTATTATCACAAGATAATGAGTAAAAGGCTAGTAATCCCTGAGGTGGGATTCAATTTAGGAGAAGAAGAATACCCGGAGATCCAAGAGTAAATTTAAAGGAGAGGATGGTAGATTCTAACTAATCCTGAGTTGAATGTTGGATACAACATGATCCATGAATTCTATGCAAATCTGTGGATGACAGATAAGAAAAAAAAGATGGAACATCATTCCATACTTTTTGCACTATGGTCATGGGAAAGATTATGTATTTTCATCTGGATAGGGTAAAAGAGATCTTCGAATTACCCTTGCAAAAGGATGACCTTAAATCATACAATAGAAGGGTGGTAGCCAACCCAAAGCTGGATCAAATTCTAGAGGACATATGCCTGCCAGGAACTCAATGGATTGAGAATGCAAAAGGCAATCAAAACCAGCTGAAAAAGACGAACCTCAAGCCAATTGCTAGAGGATGGCTAGACTTCATTGGCATTCTATACTCCTCACAAGTAACCGCTCTGAAGTCACTATTCCAAGAGCTATAATGATTCATTGCATCATGATGGGGAATGAGGTAGAAGTCCACCAAATAATCCCCCGTGAGATCTACAAGTTGGCAAACAGGGTGTCTACTAATGCCATGCTGGCTTATCCAAATCTCATCTTTCACCTATGCCAAGATGCTAAGGTTCTGATCCATGTGGACAATTTTATTCCACTGAAAAGCTCAATCACCAAACAGGTGATGGAGAGTTCCAAGATACAAGAGGATCAATCCAAAAGGAAGGCACCAGAGCCTCACCAAGAGATCCCTCTAATTGAGTATTGGGACCAGCTAAAGGCGTCTGTGATACACTTGCAAAGCACCTTAGATCAACTCAGAGGAAGAGCAGAAAGATCAGACTAGCATGATTTGCAAACTGATCAAGGAGCAAGAGAAGCAGGGGCGTGAGATGGAGGAGTTGAAGCGCCAGAAGCTCTCCCCTGAAGAGCCCAGCGCCCCTCAAGCTGAAGGTTGTTGAGTTTCAACCCTGTGATTATTCATATTCCTGTCTCACGTATATCTATCCTAATTTAGAATTACATGATCACTAGTAGTATTTAAGTCTTTATCTTTATTTTATGTCTTTTAATTTTAGAATTCAAAATAAGCATTAGTATTAATTATATTTTATTCCAATTAGCTATAAAGTATTCCTCTTATCATCATTAAACATGAATAAAATAGTGAATTTTTTTAGAAGAATTAAAGATGCATAAATTTTCAAGTTCTACAATAAAGAATAATCAATTATTTTGATGTGGTGTCATTGCTTTAGTTTTCTGAATGCATGAATAAACAGTGCATATTTGAAGTTGGAATTTTAGGATGCTGGCTCTTGGAAGAATGATGAAAAAGGAAAAGTATTATTGGTGATCTGAAAAATCCAAAATTTGATTCTTGAAGTAAGAAAAAGCAGCAAAAGAAAAAGAAAAAGCATGTTGGAAAAAAAAGGCGAAAATAAAGGAAAAAGAAAGAGAAAGCCATTAGCTCTTTAAACCAAAAGGCAAGAGCAAAAAGCCAGTAACCCTTTAAACCAAAAGACAAGGTTAAAAGGATCCAAAGCTTTGAGCATCAATGGTTAGGAGGGCCTAAAGGAAACAAAATCCTAGCCTAAGCAGCTCAACCAAGCTGTCCCTAACCATGTGCTTGTGGCTTGAAGGTGTAAAGTAAAAAGCTTGAGACTGAGCGGTTAAAGTCGTGATCCAGAGCAAAAAGAGTGTGCTTAAAAACTCTGGACACCTCTATCTGGGGATTCTAGCAAAGCTGAATCACAATCCGAAAGGGTTCACCCAAGTAAAGTGTTTGTGGCATTTATGTATCCGGTGGTAATACTGGAAAACAAAGTGCTTAGGGTCACGACCAAGACTCTGAAAGCTGTGTTCACTAAACTAGGAGAGTCAACAATATTATCTGGATTCTAAGTTCCTAAAGAGATAAACATTTCTGAGTTTCAATGGATAGTGAGATGCCAAAACTATTCAAAAGCAAAAAGCTACCAAGTCCCGCTCATTTAATTGAAACTGAGCTTCATTGGAAACTCTGAGATTTATTGTATCTTACTCTTCTTTTTATCCTATTTTATTTTTAGTTGCTTGGGGACAAGCAACAGTTTAAGTTTGGTGTTGTGCTGAGCGGATATTTTATACGCTTTTTGGCATTATTTTCATATAGTTTTTAGTATGTTTTGTTAAATTTTTATTAAGTTTTCATAGATTTCAGTGTTAAATTTACATTTTTTGGATTCTACTTTTATTTTGTATGTTTTTTATGCAATTTTAGCTATTTTCTGGCAGAAATTGAGGAGTTGGAGTAAAAGTCTGATTCAGAGATCTGAAAAATCCTTTATAAATCTTCTATAAAATCCTACATGACCCAAGAAACTCTTGACTGCCTTAACATTAGATGGTGGTGGTAATTTTTCAATTACCTCCACCTTTGCTTTATCAACCTCAATCCCCTTACTTGAAATCCGGTGTCCAAGAACAATACCTTCTGTAACCATAAATGACATTTTTCCCAATTTAAAACAAGGTTTGATTCTTGACACCGTTTCAAGACAAGAGATAAATGCTTAAGGCATGATTCAAAAGAATTACCAAAAATAGAAAAGTCATCTATAAATACCTCAATAAACTTTTCAACCATATCAGAAAAAATTGAAAGCATACACCTTTGAAAAGTTGCTGGAGCATTGCAAAGTCCAAAAGGCATTCTCCTATAGGCAAATACTCCAAAGGGGCATGTGAATGCTGTCTTCTATTGATCTTGAGGGTCCACTGCAATTGGATTATATCCAGAATATCCATCTAGAAAGCAGTAAAAGGCATGACCAGCTAACCTCTCAAGCATCTGATCAATGAAAGACAGGGAAAAGTGATCCTTCCTTGTAGCAGTGTTGAGCCTCCTGTAGTCTATACACATTCTCCATCCTGTGATTGTTCTTGTAGGAATAAGCTCATTCTCTTCATTCTTGATCACTGTCATCCCTCCTTTCTTGGGAACTACCTGCACAGGACTTACCCAAGGACTGTCAGAATTAGGGTAAATAATACCTGCTTCCCACAGTTTCATTACCTCTTTTTTGACCACCTCTTTCAAAGTTAGATTGAGTCTCCTTTGTGGTTACACAACTGGTTTAGCATCATCTTCAAGGAGGATCTTGTGCATACACTTGGTTGGACTAATCCCCTTCAAGTCACTAATGGTCCACCCAATAGCTGTTTTATGGCTCCTGAACACTGAAATAAGCGCCTCTTCCTCTTCAGGCTTCAGGGAAGAGCTAATAATCACTGGATAGGAACCATTTTCACCCAAGAACACATATTTCAGAGAAGGAGGTAAATCTTTGAGCTCAAGCTTGGGGGCTTCCTCCTTTGCTTTAGGCGTGTGAACTAGTGCCTTCTGGGGTGGTGAATCATCAACTTCAACTAACTCATACTCAGAAATAGGATCCAGAATGTCATCAAGTACCTCAGCTTCCAGTACTTCTTGAACAAGTAGTTCAACAACATCAATTCTCATACACCCTTCAGAATCATTAGGGTGCTTGAGAGCTTCAAAAACATTAAGGACCACCTGTTCTTTATTGACCCTCAGGGTTAATTCACCCTTTTGTACATCAATCAGAGCTCTACCTGTAGCTAAAAAGGGTCTACCAAGAATAATAGAGGATTTTACATCCTCTTCCACGTCTAATATAACAAAATCAGCAGAAAAAATAAAGGATCCTACTTTCACGAGTAAATCCTCAACAACACCCACAGGTAATTTAATAGAAAGATCAGCAAGTTGAAGAGAAATACGAGTGGGTTTTATCTCCTCAATTTGAAGCTTTTTCATCACTGAAAATGGCATGAGATTGATGCTAGCTCCAAGATCACATAAAGCTCTTTGAATTGTGACATCTCCAATGGTACAAGGAATCACAAAGCTCCCTGGATCTTACATTTTCTTAGGAAGTTTATGTTGAATAATAGCACTGCATTCCTTGGTTAACACCACGGTTTCCTACTCCTTCCAATTCCTCTTATTAGTTAACAATTCTTTCATAAATTTAGCATAAAGGGGCATTTGCTCAAGAGTCTCTACAAAAGGAATATTGATCTATAGCTTCTTGAAGACATCTAAAAATTTAGAGAACTGCTTTTCTTTGGAAGCCTTCTGAAGTCTCTGAGGATATGGCATTTTTGGCTTGTATTCAGGAGCCTTTGGCAAGGTAGGATAAGTATCAAGAGAATCAGGGAATGGGTTGTCTGCGCGCTTAGGAGGGGCGTGTTCTACTTCTCCCTTTTTCTCCTCTGGAGCTTCTTTTTCAACTAACTCCTCATTGACTTTGGTCTCAAAGCCAGCTACTTTACCACTTCTTAATTGAATAACCTTGCAATCTTCCCTTGGGTTCACTACTGTATCACCTGGAAATATACTTGCAGACCTCTCAGGTAATTGCTTACTCATTTGGCCCATTTGCACCTCCAAGTTTCTAATGGAGGCTTTGGTTTCCTGCATAAAACTCCTCATCATCTCCCAATTAGAATCTTCTTGGGATTTAGAATTTTCCTACTAAGGTGGTTGTTGCTGCTGAGACTAAAACTGGCGGTTATTGTGATTGTTTTGTTGGAAGCTGCCCTGAGAGTTATTGTTGAAATTCTGAGGTCTCTGAGGTTGGTCCCTCTACCCAAAATTTGAGTAATTTCTCCACCCCTAATTGTATGTCTTAGAATATGGGTCATTGTTGGGATTTTTAGGACCACTCCCCATGTAATTGACCTGTTCAGAAGAGCATTGAGCATAGTCATAATTATCATTTTGCACAAAATTACCTGTCATGTCATAAGGGACCTCTTAGAATGAGTTTTGAGTGTTGATAGCTGAGACTTGCATGCCACCCATCTGTTGAGTAAGTAGACTTATTTGCTGAGACATGAGCTTATTCTGAGCAAGAAGAGCATTAAGAGCTTCTACTTCCATAACACCCTTCTTCTGAGGAGCCTCAGAGTTCAAAGGATTCCTGTTAAATGACTATAAATATTGGTTGCTAGCAACCAATTCAATCAGCTCAATAATCTCCTCTGGTGTCTTCTTCTTGTGCAATGAACCCCTGCAGAATTATCTAAGCACATCTTGGACATTTCACCCAAACCTTCATAAAAGAAGTCTAGTTGGGTCCATTTAGAGAACATGTCCGGAGGGCATTACCTAATCAGTAGCTTGTACCTCTCCCAAGCTTTATAAAGAGTTTTGCCATCCCTCTGCCTGAAGGTCTGAACCTCCACCCTAAGCTTAGTCAGCTTCTTTGGTGGGAAAAATTTAGTAAGAAACTCAGTGACAACCTTGTCCCAAGTATTCAAACTCTCCTTGGGCTGGGAATCTAGCCATAGCTTTGCTCCATCCCTCAGGGCAAACGGGAAGAGAATGAGTTTGTACACCTCTGGGTTCACTCCATTTGTCTTCACAGTATCACAAATCTGCAGAAAATTAGAAATAAATTAATTCGGGTCTTCGTGGGGAAGACCATGATACTGGCAGTTTTGTTGCACCAGGGTGACCAATTGTGGCTTCAACTCAAAGTTGTTCGCAGTTATAGGAGGTACCACAATGCTTTTTTCATAAAGATCTGCAGTAGGAGTAGAGTAAGATCCAAGCACTCTCCTTTGTTCTTCATTCCCATTCGGATTTGCCACATTGGCATTAACAGCATTATTGTGCTCCATAGTGGATTCTGCAGCCTTGCAAAGTCTTGCTTGTTGTAAACGTCGCCTAAGAGTTCTTTCAGGTTCAGGATCAACGTCTAAGAGAGGTTCTTTGTCTCTGTTTCTGCGCATACACAGACAGAAAATAAGAAAAGATGGGATTCTCTACGTCAGAGTGCAGAGAACTCCCAGTGAGGTAACCTATGTAAAATAATAAAATAAAAATACTAAATAAATAAAATAGAAAAATTTCGAAAACGATAACTGAATTAAATAAAAAAAATTCGAAAATAAGAAAGGAAAATAAACAAGAAAATTAAAATAAAATTAACTAGGTGACACCAAACTTAATTTCAGAAATTAAGGAAAAATATTAGTGCTATTTATTAAAAAAATTTCGAAAATACTAAGTAAAAAAAGAATTAAAACTAAAAAAAAGAATTCAAACAACTAATAGTTGTTAATCACTATCAATCCCCGGCAACGGCGCCAAAACCTTGATGCGGTAATTTATAACCCACAAACTAACCGGCAAGTGCACCAGGTCATACCAAGTAATACCTCAGGTGAGTGAGGGTCGATCCTACGAGGATTGAAGGACTAAGCAACAATGGTTAATTGATTTACTTAGTTGGGCAAGCAGAAAATAATGTTGAGTGTTCAAAGAGCATTAAACAGTTGTTCAGAAATTAAAATAGTAAAGTAATTGAGTTGGGAATAAAATATGGAGAAGGCAGTTAAGGTTTCAGAGTTATCTATTTTTCTGGATTAACTTTTCTTATTAACTATTTTAATCATGTAGGATTTAATTTATGGCAAACTATATGTGACTAGACCCTAATTCCTTAGACCTTTCTAGTCTCCTCTAAAATTCATCAACAGTCAATTCCTTGGTCAATTAATTCCAATTAGGGGGTGATGATCAAATTCCATTTTATATGCCACAAAAACTCTAATTACCCAAATATAAAAGGATTATATGTCACATATCCCATTAAATCCAGATAATTAAAATTTAGGAGAAATTGTTTTAAAGCTATTGTTCAAGTAAAGAGCTTTTCCAAGTTATACAAGAACTCAAATAGAAGGAGGGTCATACTTCCGTTCCACACAAATTCATAAAATAAAGAACGAAAACAATTCTTAAATATAAATCAAGACATGAATTAAAATAGAAAAATAATAAAATCAATCCATACAATAGACAGAGCTCCTAACCTTAACAATGGAGGATTAGTTGCTCATGGTTCAGAGTAGAAAACTAAGATTGTAAATTAGAATGGAATAATGTTGTGTTGTAATCACCCTGTTGGAATCCCTTTTTATATCTAATCCTAATTAATTTAAAATCTATCTTCTAAAACTAAAAATAATATCTTTTCCAAAAAAAAATTTGAATTTAAATTAGAATTAATTAACAAGTCTTCAGTTGACGGGTGGGGACCACTCGTTTTGTCCATTCTGCAGCGTCTAATTTGTGTTTTCTGGGCTAAAAACTGAGTCAAAACAGCCCAAAAATCGCCCCCAGCATTTTTCTGCGTTTTCTGCACGTGGCGCATGTCACGCGTATGCGTCAGTCACGCGTACGCGTCGCTAAGCAAATCTTCAAATCACGTGTATACGTTAATCACGCGCACGCGTCGCGATGGAAAGCTCCAAATCACGCGCACGCGTCAGTCACGCGTACGCATCGCTCCTTGCTGCCATCTCCTTTGGTTCTTGTGCTGCAGAAACTCCATCAAATCCAGCCAAATGCTACCTAAAATAAACAAAATTGCAAAAGACTCAAAGTAGCATCCATATTGGCTAAAAGATAATTAATTCTTTATTAAACTCAACAAATTAGATGCAAATTCACTAGGAAAAGATAGGAAAGATGCTCACGCATCACTGGACTTTTCAGGGGAGAGCTTCTGGTGCTTCAACTCCTCCATCTCACGCCCTTGCTTCTCTTTCTCCTTGATCAGTTTGAAAATCATGCTCGTCTGATCTTTCTGCTCCTCTCTGAGCTGATCTAAAGTGCTCTGTAAGTGTATTACAAACTCCTTCAGCTGGTCCCAATACTCAATTGGAAAGACCTTTTGGGGAGGCTCAGGTGCCTTTCTTTTAGGGTGATCTTTTTCTATCTTGGAATTCTCCATCACCTGCTTGGTGATTGGATTTCCCACTGGAATAAAGTTGTCTGAGGGGACCAGGACCTTGGTATCTTGGCATAGGCGAAAGATGAGATTTGGATAAGCCAGCATGGCATTAGTAAACACCCTGTTCGCTAACTTGTAAATCCCACGGGGAATTATTTGGTGGATTTCTACCTCATTCCCTATCATGATGTAGTGGATCATCACAGCTCTTGGAATAGTGACTTCAGAGCGGTTACTTGTGCGGAGTATAGAACACCCAATGAAGTCTAGTCATCCTCTAGCAACTGGCTTGAGGTTCGCCCTTTTTAACTGGCATGGCTGCCCTTTTTGTATTCTCAATCCATTGAGTTCCATGCAAGCATATGTCCTCTATGACTTGATCCAGCTTTGGGTTGGCTACCACCCTTCTATTGTATGATTCAGGGTCATCCTTTTACAAGGGTAATTTGAAGATCTCTCTCACCCTATCCAGATGAAAATACATGATCTTCCCCCTAACCATAGTGCGAAAAGTATGGAACGCTGTTCCATCTTTCTTTTGTTTATCTGTCATCCACAAATTTGCATAGAATTCATGGACCATGTTATATCCAACTTTGGACTGAAGATCAACCAGAATCTCCCAGCCTCTCCTTTAAATTTGCTCTTGGATCTCCGGGTATTCTTCTTTTCCTAATTCGAATCCCACCTCAGGGATTACTGGCCTCTTACTCATTATCTTGTGATAATGTTCTTCATGTTGCTTGGTAAAGAAACGAACAGGTTTGAAAACAACTGTTGAGTTGTCTTCTTTCTTATTCTTTGGGGCAGTCTTGCCACTTTTTAGAGCCATGGGATTGAGTTCTTGATGAGAGAACAGGGCTCCTTCTACACCAAACTTAGAAGATTTTCTCGTCCTCGAGTAAAAGGTAAGAAAGGACGAAGAAGATAAGGGAAGTAAAAGAAGAAAAAAAAGAATATAATTCGAATGAGAAGTGGTGAATTAGGGAGAGAGGCATGGTCACATATATATAGGGAGGGGGAGGGATTTTCGAAAATAAGCATTAAAGAAAGATAAAGATTTTTGAAAAAGATTGAAAAAGATAATTTGTTAAAACTTGAAAGATAAGAAAAGATTTGAAAAAGATATAAAAGATTTTCAAGATAAGGTAAGGAGTATGAAAAAGATTTGAAAGTTTAATAAAAGATATGAACAAAAATACTAAAGATAAGAAAAGATTTTGAAAGAATTTGAAAACAAGTTGAAAAAGATATGAAATTTTGAAAAGATTTGAAAAGAATTGAAGATATGTTAAATTAAATTGAAATTGAGGTATTTGAACAAGATTTGATTTAAAAATCAAGGAATATTTGAAATTGAATTTGAAAAAGAAGGATTGAATAGAGAAAAGATGTGAATTTTGAAATTACCTCCATGCTGTCTTGCTAGCATTTAAACGCCTAGAATGCCTGTACTCTGGCGTTTAACGCCAGATTGTTCCTCCCTCTTGGGCATTAAATGCCCAGCCAGGGCTCCCTAGCTGGCGTTTAACGCTAGGCATGTGCTCCTTCTTGGGCATTAAATGCCCAGCCAGGGCTCCCTGGCTGGCGTTTAACGCCAGGTTAGTGCTCCCCATTAGGCGTTAAATGCCCAGCCAGAGCTCCCTGGCTGGCATTTAATGCCAGGCTTGCTGCCTCTATGGGCATTTGAACGCCCATTTGCTTTCCCTTTCTGGCGTTTAACGCCAGGGAGCTTCCTTCTTCAAGGTATTCTGTTTGCTGTTCTGCATCATTCTGTCTCTATTTAAGCACTGTTCATGACCACTAACATGAAATTTAACCTAATTAAAACATAATCAAAGATTAAAAAGAAAATTAATTAAAACAGAAGTAATTAGAAAGTTAATAATATATGAGGAATCATTGGGTTGCCTCCCAACAAGCGCTTCTTTAATGTCTTTAGCTGGACCTCACTGTACTTAACTTAGTAACAGTGTTGAGCCTCCTGGCTCTATATCTCCTTCAAGGTAATGCTTGACCCTCTATCCATTGACAGTGAACCTTTTTTCTTTACCTTGAAGTTCTATCTGCCCGTAAGGTGATATACTAGTAATCACAAACGGTCCTATCCAACGGGATTTGAGTTTCCCAGGAAACAGTTTGAGTCTTGAGTTGAAGAGCAGGACTTTCTGTCCTGGTTCAAAAACTCTGGAAGATAACTTCTTGTCATGCCATCTTTTTGCCTTTTCCTTATAGATTTTTGCATTTTCAAATGCATTTAAGTGGAATTCGTCCAACTCATTTAGTTGGAGAAGCCGTTTCTCTCTTACTGCATTAGCATCAACGTTGAGAAATCTAGTAGCCCAATAGGCCTTGTGTTCTAGTTCCACAGGCCAATGACAGGACTTCCCATACACTAGTTGATATGGTGATGTTCCTATAAGGGTTTTGAAAGCTGTTCTGTATGCCCATAGAGCATCATCAAGCTTTCTAGCCCAATCCTTTCTAGAGGTACATACTGTCCTCTCTAGGATTCACTTTAGTTCTCTATTTAAAACTTCAGCTTGCCCATTTGTTTGGAGATGATACGGTGTTGCTACCTTATGGTGAACTCCGTAACGACTTAAGACAGAATCCAACTGTTTGTTGCAGAAATGAGTACCTCCATCACTAATTAGTGTCCTAGGGACACCAAATCTGCTAAAGATATTCTTTTGGAGGAACTTCATCACTACTCTGGTGTCATTAGTGGGTGTTACTATTACTTCAACCCATTTGGACACATAGTCTACTGCCACAAAGATGTAGGTATTTGAGTATGAAGGTGGGATGGGTCCCATAAAATCAATGCCCCATACATCAAACAGCTCAATCTCTAGGATTCATTGCTGAGGCATGCCGTGTCCATGAGGAAGATTGCCCGCACTTTGGCAACTATCACAATTACGAATGAACTCTCTAGAGTCCTTGTACAAAGTGGGCCAGTAGAAGCCACTTTGGAGAACCTTGGTGGCTGTCTGCTCACCTCCAAAGTGTCTTCTATAGTCTGAACCATGGCAATGCCATAGGATTCTTTGTGCCTCTTCTTCAGACACATAGCGTCGGATTATTCCATCCGAGCATCTCTTGAAGAGATATGGTTCATCCCATAGGTAATACTTTGCATTATGCATGAGTTTTTGGGCTTGCTGCCTGGTAAACTCCTTGGGAATGAACCTTATAGCCTTGTAATTTGTAATGTCTACAAACCAAGGTACTGTCCGGATGGCATAGAGTTGCTCATCTGGAAAAGATTCAGATATGTCAGTGGAGGGAGAAGAAATCCCTGCAACTGGTTCAATCCTAGACAAGTGGTCAGCCACTTGATTTTTTGTGCCTTTTCTGTCTCTAATTTCTATATCAAACTCTTGCAGGAGTAATACCCATCATATAAGTCTGGGTTTAGAATCCTGCTTAGTGAGTAGATACTTTAGAGCGGCATGGTCAGTATAGATAATGACCTTAGAACCTACTAGGTAGAATCTGAACTTGTTAATGGCATAAACCACTGTAAGTGGCTCCTTTTCTGTAGTAGTGTAGTTTTTCTGTGCATCATTTAGTACACAAGTAGCATAATAAACGACATGCAGAAGCTTGTCATGTCTCTGCCCCTAGGACTGCGCCAATGGCATGGTCACTAGCATCACACATTAGTTCAAATGGTAAGTCCCAGTTGGGTGCAGAGATGATAGGAGCAATGACAAGCTTGGCTTTCAGAGTTTCAAAGGCATGCATGCATTCTTGGTCAAAGATGAATGGAACATCAGTGGACAAGAGATTACACAGGGGTTTTGCGATTTTAGAAAAATCTTTTATGAACCTCCTGTAAAATCCTGCATGTCCTAGGAAACTTCTGATTGCCTTGACATTAGTGGGTGGTGGTAATTTTTCAATCATTTCCACCTTAGCTTGATCTACTTCTATTCTCTTGTTTGAAATCTGATGTCCAAGAATAATTCCTTCAGTCACCATGAAGTGGCATTTCTCCCAGTTTAGAACTAGGTTTGTCTCTTGGCATCTTTTCAGAACCAGGGCCAGATGATTAAGACAGGAGTCAAACGAGTCTCCAAAAACAGAGAAGTCATCCATGAATACTTCAAGGAACATCTCTACTATATCAAAGAAGATGGATAACATACATCTCTGAAAAGTGGCAGGTGCATTACACAGGCCAAATGGCATTCGCCTGTAGGCAAACACGCCAGATGGGCATGTGAATGCTATCTTTTCTTGATCCTGTGGATCTGCTGCTATTTGATTATACCCGGAATATCCATCTAGGAAATAATAAAAAGCATGTCCTGCTAGTATTTCTAGCATTTGGTCAATGAATGGTAAAGGAAAATGATCCTTTCTGGTGGCGTCATTGAGTCTTCTATAGTCAATGCACATACGCCACCCTGTGACTGTCCTTTTAGGGATCAGCTCATTCTTTTCATTATGATCCACTATCATGCCTCTCTTCTTGGGGACAACTTGGACAGGGCTCACCCAGGGACTGTCAGAAATGGGATAAATAATCCCAGCCTCCCAGAGCTTAGTGACTTCCTTTTGCACTACTTCCTTTATAGCCGAATTCAATCGCCTTTGTGGTTGTACCACTGGTTTGGCGTTATCCTCCAACAGGATTTTATGCATGCATCAGGTTGGGCTAATGCCCTTAAGGTCACTTATCGTCCACCCAAGGGCGGTCCTATGTGTTTTGAGCACTTGAATTGGTGCTTCTTCTTCTTGTGGCTCTAAGGCAGAGCTTATGATTACAGGATAAGTGTCCTCATCTCCCAGAAATGCATATTTCAGTGAAGATGGTAATGGCTTGAACTCAAGCTTTGGAGGTTTCTCCTTTTCCTCAGTGGTTTTCATAGGTTCCTCTGAATCAGGTTGGGCATCAATAAGGATGTCATCCAGCCCTTCCTTCAGACTTTTGGCCATATTTACTTCTTCCACCAGGGAATCAATGAGGTCAATGCTCATGCATTCCTCAGGGATGTCTGGATGCTGCATAGCTTTGACAGCATTTAGTACGAACTTTTTCTCATTGATCCTCAGGGTTACTTCCCCTTTTTCAACATCAATGAGGGTCCGTCTTGTACCTAGGAAGGGTCTCCCTAGGATAAGGGATGCACTCTTGTGCTCTTCCATATCCAGCACCACGAAGTTAATGGGAAAAGCAAATGGTCCAACCCTAACAATCATGTCTTCAATAACGTCTGATGGTATCTTAATGGAACCATCAGCAAGTTGAAGGCATATGCGGGTTGGTTTGACTTCCTCATTCAAACAGAGCTTCTTTATTAAAGAAGTAGGTATTAGGTTGATGCTTGCTCCAAGGTCACATAGAGCTGTCCTTGTACAAGCATCACCTAGAGTGCATGGTATCATAAAGCTTCCAGGATCCTTAAGTTTCTCTGGTAAGCCATTCTGAATGATTGCACTGCACTCTTCAGTGAGGAGGATTATTTCTGTCTCTCTCCAATCCTTCTTATGACTTAAGATGTCCTTCATGAACTTAGCATAAGAAGGTATCTGTTCAAGAGCATCTGCAAAAGGGATCTTGATCTCTAATGTTCTGAGATAATCCGTAAAGCAGGCAAACCATTTATCTTTTTCCTCTTGATAGAGTTTCTAAGGAAATGGCATCTTAGCCTTACACTCATCAATCTTGGTTGATGGAGGCTGAATTCCATGTGTGTTGGAAGGGGGGTTACTAGCTTGCTTAGGAGGGTTGTTATCAGTATGTGACTGACCTCCTGTGCTTGGGCGTTCAATGCCCTTGTTGCTGCCCCCTTCCTAGCGTTCAATGCCAGGGGCATCACTCCCTTGTGGGTGTTTAACGCCAAGGGTGTTGCCTCTTTGGGCGTTTGAACGCCCAATCTCTTCCCTTTCCTGGCGTTCAACGCCAGGAGTGATACCTTCCTGGGCGTTTGAACGCCCAGAGTTGTCTTGTGCAGAGACTTGGTTATCCTCTGTCAGTTGTTCTTTTCCTAACCTCCTGTTATTCTGAGGCTGGGTATTCAAGGTTTTCCCACTCCTTAGTTGAATAGCTTGGCATTCATCTGTTATCTGCTTAGATAACTGCTACCTTGTTTGACTCAACTAGGCTTCTACATTTCTATTAGAAGCCTAAGTTTCTTGCAAAGCCTCTTGTAATTCCAGTATTTGCTGGGCAAGGGCGTGTAGTTGTTGAGTCAATGGGCTATCTTGCTCTGGAGGGTTAGATTCAGTAGATATTGCCTTAACCTCTCCTTTCATAGAAGTCTCAGCAGATGAGTACAGATGTTGATCAGTAGCAACTATCTCAATGAGCTCTTAAGCTTCTTCAATGGTATTTCTCATGTTTATGGAACCACCAGCAGAGTGGTCCAAAAACATTCTAGCCATGTCTGAAAGTCCATAGTAGAAGATGTCTAACTGTACCCATTCTGAAAATATTTCAGTAGGACATTTTCTTAGCATCCTTCTATACCTCTCCCAAGCATCATAAAGAGATTCATTATCTCCTTGTTTGAAGCCTTGGATGTCCAGCCTTAGCTGGGTCATCTTTCTTGGAGGAAAGTATTGATTTAAAAACTTGTCTACTAACTGTGTCCAAGTTTTTAAACTAGATATGGGCTAGTTATCCAACCACCTCTTTGCTTGATCCTTTACAGCAAAAGAAAAGAGCAATAATCTGTAGACATCTTGGTCTACTCCCTCGTGGTGTACAGTGTCACAATCTTTAAGAAATCTGCTAAGAATTCTGTAAGTTCTTCCTGTGGAAGTCTAGAAAATTGGCAGTTTTGTTACACTATGGTAATGAGTTGAGGGTTTAATTTAAAGCTACTTGCTCTGATGTGAGGTATGCTAATACTTCTTCTATAAAAGTCAGCAGTGAGATTTGTATAAGATCCTAGAGTTCTTCTGAACTCTTCATTCCTATTTGGGTTCATGGTGAAGAAAGGTAGAAGAGGAGAGAGAAGAATGAAGATAGAAGAAGTAGAAGAAGTAGAAGAAGAAATAGAAATAGAAAGGATAGACAAGAATTAAAATATTTTTGTTTTTTTATTTATGTATTAAATTCAAAAATTAAGATTAATTAATTAATTAAAAAGGAATTGAAAATTAATTATTGATTTTTGAAAATAGAGGAGAGAGGAATTAGTTACAAAGTTTTGAAAAAGAGGAGAGAAAAGATAAATAATTAAGAAAAGATTTGAATTTAAAATAAGATAAGAGATAAGATAAGAAAAGTTTGAATTTAAAAATTCAAATTTGAAAATTAAATTTTAAAATTTTGAAAATTGAAATTGAAGTTTGAAATTTTAAGAATTGAAACTTGAAACTGAATTTTAAATTTTGAATTTTGAAAAAGAAAAGATTTGAAATTTGATTTTGAAAAAGATTTGATTTTAAAGTTTGAAATTTGAAATTTTAAAATCTTAAAATTTGAAAATTGAATTTTGAAAATTGAAATTGAAATAAGAAAAGATATGATTTTTGAAAAAGATATAAATTTGAAAAGATTTGAATTTTGATTTTTAAAACTAAGATAAGATAAGATAAAAATTTTAAAATTAAAATCTGAATTTTTAAATAAATTTTTGAAAAATTAATTAAAAGATAAAAAAAGATATTATTTTATTTTTTTTGAATTTAATGAGGAGAGAGAAAACAAGTGAAAGACACAAAACGTAAAATTTTTAGATCTAGTGCACCTAATTTTAAAAAATTTGGAGGAAAACACAAAGGGACACCAAACTTAAAAATTTTAAGATCAAAACAAAAAGAAAACACAAGAACACCTTGAAGATTTAGAAGAACACCAAGAACAAGACTCAAAAACTCAAAGAACAAGAACATGTAGAAGACATCAATCTTAAAATTTTTGAAAATCAAACATAAAATTTTTGAAATTTATAAGGAAAAACACAAGAAAACACCAAACTTAAAGATTTGACACAAGATTTAACCAAAGAAACTACTTTTGAAAAAAAGTTTGAAAGAAAGACTAAAAAAAATCAAAAATTGCAATAAGAAAAAAAACAAAGACTCAAACAAAAACAAAGATTAATAAAGAAAGCTAGGGATTCTTGAAAATAAAAATTTTGAAAAAGGTTTTTGAAAAAGTTTTAAAATTTTTGGAATTGAAAAACAGGAACAGGTAAGACTCAAACCAAGAACAAAGATTAAACAAAGAAAAGAAAAATATTTTTGAAAAAGTTTTTAAATTTTTCAAAAAATAAAGAAAAATAAAATAAAAGACTCTTGCAAAAATCAGAGACAATACCTTATCTAGGGAACAAGATAATCTGTCAGTTGTCCAAACTCGAACAATCCCCGACAACGGCGCCAAAAACTTGGTGCACGAATCCCCACACTTTCGTACAGCTGTACCAGCAAGTGCACTAGGTCGTTCAAGTAATACCTGAGCAAGTCAGGGTCGATCCCACGAGGATTGTGGTTTGAAGCAAGCTATGGTTATCTTGTAGGTCTTAGTCAGGCGAATCAAGAAGTTGTTGGATTGAGGCTTAATTGCATTAAAGGAATATTATATAAATTACTTTTTATATTGGAAAGGAATCAGTAATAGGGATATGGTGAAGGATTTGAGTTGCTTTGTCTTTTTGAATTAACTCTGGTATTACTGTCTCTTTACTTGTGAATGACTTCTTCTATGGCAGGTTGTATGTGATCAACGCCATTGGCCGTGGTCATCAATCTCCTCTGCTTCAGATCAAATGCCATTGACCGTGGTCATCCAATATGAATGAGGGTGAAATTCTAGCAGTTCATTCTCTTGGCGATTCTACTCAAAATGCCACAGACAAGGTCGAATCTTCCGGATCAGAGAATGATGCTTTTTTGGGTTCTAGCCTCTACCACAGAAACCCTAATCTCCCCGGAAATCGGCTGAACTGGTGTCTCGAGAAGTCTCCAATGAAGTTGTGGATTAGCCGTCTGAGAGATGTATAATCAAGTTGGCGGTTCGCGCTTTCCAGTCACGTATTCACACGAACCCAGGTAGACACGAGTGGTTGTCAGGCACTCAGTCCTAGTATGATGAATAGAGCTGATTGTCACTGATCATCCTATTCTGTCTCTGCAGTGTCTGAGGAAGGTTCCTCTGAATGACTGCATTGTACTCCTTAGTAAGAGCCACTGTCTCTACTTCCCTCCAATTTTTCTTATGACTCAAAATGTCCTTTATGAACTTAGCATAAGAAGGTATCTATTCAAGAGCTTCTACAAAAGGAATCTTGATCTCTAATATTCTAAGATACTCAACAAAGCGTACAAATTGTTTATCCCTTTCCTCTTGACAGAGTTTTTGAGGAAATGGCATCTTAGCCTTATACTTATCAATCTTGGTTTATGAAGGCTGAGTGACATGTGTGCTGGAAGGGGGGTTACTAGCTTGTTTAGGTGGGTTGTTATCAGCCTGTGACTGACCTCCTTTGCTTAGGCATTCAACGCCCATGCTGTTGCCCCCTTCCTGGCATTTGACGCCAGGGGCATCACTCCCTTGTGGGCGTTCAACGTCAAGGGTGTTGCCTCCTTGGGCGTTTGAACGCCCAGTCTCTGCCCTTTCCTGGCGTTCAACACCAAGAGTGACACCTCCTTGGGCATTTGAACGCCCAGAGTCATCTTGTGCAGAGACTTGGTTATCCTCTGTCAGTTGTTCTTTTCCTGACCTCTTGTTGTTCTGTGGTTGGAAATTCAAGGTTTTTCCACTCCTCAATCGAATAGCCTGGCATTCATCTGTTATCTGCTTAGATAACTACTACCTTGTTTGACTCAGTTGTGCTTCCACATTCCTGTTAGAAGCCTAAGTTTCTCGTAAAGCATCTTGCAGTTTCCGTAGTTGCTGGGCAAGGGCGTGCAATTACTGAGTTAATGGGCCATCCTGTTTTGGAGGGTTAGGTTTAGTAGATACTGCCTTTACCTCTCCTTTTGTAGAAGTCTCAATAGATGAGTACATATGCTGATTAGTGGCAACTGTCTTATTAAGCTCTTGAGCTTATCTAATGCTCTTTCTCATGTGTATGGAACCACCAGCAGAATGGTCCAAAGACATTCTAGCCATGTCTGAAAGTCCATAGTAGAAGATGTCTAACTGTACCCATTCTGAAAATATTTCAGTAGGACATTTTCTTAGCATCCTTCTATACCTCTCCCAAGCATCATAAAGAGATTCATTATCTCCTTGTTTGAAGCCTTGGATGTCCAGCCTTAGCTGGGTCATCTTTCTTGGAGGAAAGTATTGATTTAAAAACTTGTCTACTAACTGTGTCCAAGTTTTTAAACTAGATATGGGCTAGTTATCCAACCACCTCTTTGCTTGATCCTTTACAGCAAAAGAAAAGAGCAATAATCTGTAGACATCTTGGTCTACTCCCTCGTGGTGTACAGTGTCACAATCTTTAAGAAATCTGCTAAGAATTCTGTAAGTTCTTCCTGTGGAAGTCTAGAAAATTGGCAGTTTTGTTACACTATGGTAATGAGTTGAGGGTTTAATTTAAAGCTACTTGCTCTGATGTGAGGTATGCTAATACTTCTTCTATAAAAGTCAGCAGTGAGATTTGTATAAGATCCTAGAGTTCTTCTGAACTCTTCATTCCTATTTGGGTTCATGGTGAAGAAAGGTAGAAGAGGAGAGAGAAGAATGAAGATAGAAGAAGTAGAAGAAGTAGAAGAAGAAATAGAAATAGAAAGGATAGACAAGAATTAAAATATTTTTGTTTTTTTATTTATGTATTAAATTCAAAAATTAAGATTAATTAATTAATTAAAAAGGAATTGAAAATTAATTATTGATTTTTGAAAATAGAGGAGAGAGGAATTAGTTACAAAGTTTTGAAAAAGAGGAGAGAAAAGATAAATAATTAAGAAAAGATTTGAATTTAAAATAAGATAAGAGATAAGATAAGAAAAGTTTGAATTTAAAAATTCAAATTTGAAAATTAAATTTTAAAATTTTGAAAATTGAAATTGAAGTTTGAAATTTTAAGAATTGAAACTTGAAACTGAATTTTAAATTTTGAATTTTGAAAAAGAAAAGATTTGAAATTTGATTTTGAAAAAGATTTGATTTTAAAGTTTGAAATTTGAAATTTTAAAATCTTAAAATTTGAAAATTGAATTTTGAAAATTGAAATTGAAATAAGAAAAGATATGATTTTTGAAAAAGATATAAATTTGAAAAGATTTGAATTTTGATTTTTAAAACTAAGATAAGATAAGATAAAAATTTTAAAATTAAAATCTGAATTTTTAAATAAATTTTTGAAAAATTAATTAAAAGATAAAAAAAGATATTATTTTATTTTTTTTGAATTTAATGAGGAGAGAGAAAACAAGTGAAAGACACAAAACGTAAAATTTTTAGATCTAGTGCACCTAATTTTAAAAAATTTGGAGGAAAACACAAAGGGACACCAAACTTAAAAATTTTAAGATCAAAACAAAAAGAAAACACAAGAACACCTTGAAGATTTAGAAGAACACCAAGAACAAGACTCAAAAACTCAAAGAACAAGAACATGTAGAAGACATCAATCTTAAAATTTTTGAAAATCAAACATAAAATTTTTGAAATTTATAAGGAAAAACACAAGAAAACACCAAACTTAAAGATTTGACACAAGATTTAACCAAAGAAACTACTTTTGAAAAAAAGTTTGAAAGAAAGACTAAAAAAAATCAAAAATTGCAATAAGAAAAAAAACAAAGACTCAAACAAAAACAAAGATTAATAAAGAAAGCTAGGGATTCTTGAAAATAAAAATTTTGAAAAAGGTTTTTGAAAAAGTTTTAAAATTTTTGGAATTGAAAAACAGGAACAGGTAAGACTCAAACCAAGAACAAAGATTAAACAAAGAAAAGAAAAATATTTTTGAAAAAGTTTTTAAATTTTTCAAAAAATAAAGAAAAATAAAATAAAAGACTCTTGCAAAAATCAGAGACAATACCTTATCTAGGGAACAAGATAATCTGTCAGTTGTCCAAACTCGAACAATCCCCGACAACGGCGCCAAAAACTTGGTGCACGAATCCCCACACTTTCGTACAGCTGTACCAGCAAGTGCACTAGGTCGTTCAAGTAATACCTGAGCAAGTCAGGGTCGATCCCACGAGGATTGTGGTTTGAAGCAAGCTATGGTTATCTTGTAGGTCTTAGTCAGGCGAATCAAGAAGTTGTTGGATTGAGGCTTAATTGCATTAAAGGAATATTATATAAATTACTTTTTATATTGGAAAGGAATCAGTAATAGGGATATGGTGAAGGATTTGAGTTGCTTTGTCTTTTTGAATTAACTCTGGTATTACTGTCTCTTTACTTGTGAATGACTTCTTCTATGGCAGGTTGTATGTGATCAACGCCATTGGCCGTGGTCATCAATCTCCTCTGCTTCAGATCAAATGCCATTGACCGTGGTCATCCAATATGAATGAGGGTGAAATTCTAGCAGTTCATTCTCTTGGCGATTCTACTCAAAATGCCACAGACAAGGTCGAATCTTCCGGATCAGAGAATGATGCTTTTTTGGGTTCTAGCCTCTACCACAGAAACCCTAATCTCCCCGGAAATCGGCTGAACTGGTGTCTCGAGAAGTCTCCAATGAAGTTGTGGATTAGCCGTCTGAGAGATGTATAATCAAGTTGGCGGTTCGCGCTTTCCAGTCACGTATTCACACGAACCCAGGTAGACACGAGTGGTTGTCAGGCACTCAGTCCTAGTATGATGAATAGAGCTGATTGTCACTGATCATCCTATTCACCATGTTGAAGAACGAGTATACATCTTAGAATTAAATCAGACACGGATCGAAGAGAAACGGTAATAATTTTATTAATTCATAAGACTCAGCAGGGCTCCTCCCATCAACCTAGGAGGTTTAGAAACTCATACTACAAGGAAATATAATGTGGTAAACGAAAATAATGTGTAAAGTGGCTGAAGGTGGGTGAAGATCCCTAATACAGAGTGATCTTTTACTTTAAAGTCCAGTTTGGGTAAACAACTTAAATAAGTTCTTTTGAAAAAAGATCTTAGAGTATAAGGACTTTTATTAATAGCATTTTGTGTTTGGATTTTTAGTTATAGAAGTACTTATTTTAAAGTTGTAGCGTTTAGATAAATAACTCAAAAAATATATTTTTTTCCACAAAAAAAAAGGATATTAAAACAACGATGATAACAAATACTTTTCAATATTGAATGTTGATTTTCTATAACCTTATCACTAAGATTATAATCGTTTAGGCAATTAATTCTTTATTTGCTCTCTTATTAGTTCCATTTTTTAGGTAGAAAATGGTTCTTCTACTTCATCTTCACCCATAATAGTATTTTTGTATGTGGTAAATAGTAATAAAATTTTAATTCACAATAATCTTGATGACAATGCCAAAGAAATTATTGTGTAGTTAGTATTTGCTGTTTTATTGTGTATGATATGGTAGATAAAAATAAAAAAATAAATGTGAAATGTGTGTCAATGTATATTTTGTTGCTATTTTTTATTTTTTTACTTCTATTAGAATTCCCTCCTCTTTTATTGGGGTCAAGAACTTGCTATAACTAACTATAAAAATAATAGCAGCTATATAAAAATAAAATCACATGTGAAAAAAGTAAAATTAAAATTGAGATTTTATACCACAAAAATTTTTAAATACAAATTTAATAATAAAAATAGAGTGATAAAATAATAAAAAAAAAACTAGAAGAAATATATGCAATAGGTGGTTTAGATGGAACATTGTTTTAAAATGGTGGTGGAGGGTCAATATTTTTAGCAGATAAATCATTACGTGAAAATGATGGTGGAAGGCCAATGCTTCTAGCAGATGGAACCTTGGGTGAAAATGGTGGTGGGAGGCCAGTATTTCCAGTATTTTTTTATAGAACCAAGAATGAAAGTAGATTTTTTTTTTGTTTTGAGGTCAATTTTTTTTTACAGAAATGATAGAATGACTTATCAAGAAGGAGAAGTCATATATTTCTACTTCTTCAAAAAATCTATGAATTAACTTTTCGGGAAGTTAAAAGTTTTTTTTAAATAGTGCCAAACACGCATATTCTGACCTTTCATAATTCAAAAGTAAGAAAAAGTAGCTTCTGCTACTTCCCAAATGGGCTCTAAATACTAAACTAATGACTAGTAAGGGTAAAACAATCTTTTTAGTGCTAAAATCTACTTTTGGGGCCCACTTGATGAATGTTTGGGCTGAGTTTTGATGAGATCCACGTGCTAGGATACTTCTAAGGTGTTGAACGCTGGCTAGAGGATCCTCTCTGGGCGTTTGGATGCTGGTCTCTACTCTTTGGGCGCTGGACGCTTGGAAGGGGGCAGGAGGCTGGCGTTGGATGTCAGTTTTAGGCCTTCTAATCTGAAGTAAAGTATGGACTGTTATATATTTCTGAAAATCTCTGGAAGTCAGCTTTCCATAGCCATTGATAACGCTCCATTTGGACTTTTGTAACTCTAGAAAAGCTCTTCTGAATGCAAGGAGGTCAGATCCGGACAGCATCTGCAGTGCTTTCTCTGTCTCTGAATCAGACTTTTGCTCCAACTCCTCAATTTCAGCCAGAAAATACCTGAAATTGCATAAAAACACAAAAACTCATAGTAGAATCCAAAAATATGAATTTAACACTAAAACCTGTAAAAACCTAATAAAAACTAAACAAAACATACTAAAAACTATATGAAAACAATACCAAAAAGCATATAAAATATCCGTTCATCACTCATTCAGCCTCCGATCTACAATTAAAGCTTGTAACAGACTATTTATGGAATCTATATTTGGCAAAGGACCATCTCTCATCGGTTGGCTAGTTTGCTCTTTGGGATCCATATCCATATTCATCCGAATAAAATTTTGCAACAAACAACAAACAATTATAATCTGACTTTAAAGGGTAAAAGCTAAAACTTCTTAGTATTGACCTCTCTTTTTAAGAAAACCAAAACATCTCTCAATTACATTCCTAGCATAAGAATGTTTCTTATTAAAATACTCTTGATAGGAATGGACCCACTCTCTTACATGATAGCAAATGCCTCTGTATGGTGCTGAAAATCGAGGACCAATTGTATAACCAGCATCAACTAAATAGTAATTATCTATAGACATTAAATACAAACATTGTAAGCTCAACTGCCGTAAACTCCAGCTCAATATCAACATCTAACTTGTCGCTTATAAATTAAGTATTATCATGTGGTATCTTAAAATTATTATGACGAATGATTGCATCTCGAAGTATATATCTTTAAATAATGGCTTAGTGTTTAGTTATATTATGTTGCATGAGGCCTGAGGGTATAGACTTGTAAGTAATGGTTTGGCGGATGATGTCAAAATTATTCTTGATTTTTTGAAAATCTGTTTTTTCTGTAGATACCCAAATCTTAAGAGCATAAAGGAGCTAATCTACAAGAAGGGGCACATGTAAATAGAGAAGCGAAAAGTTCCGTTGACAGATAATAACATTATTGAGCAGGTAATATTTGGTGTCCCTGGTTTAACTGTGATTTGCCCCTTAATTGTAATTGCAATTCATATTCTTTTATTTGTAGGAATTGGGGAAGTATGGTATTGTATGCATAGAAGACATTGTATCTATTAGATTAATGCTGCTTGCCTCCTATCTTTTCTTCGCTCTTTTTCAGATCCAGATATCTTTAATTAAAAGAATAAAGAGTAAAAAGGAAATCATAAATGACTAAAACTTTTGTGTAAAATTGAAAACAAGAAAACGAAATTATAAATTTAAAAGATCTTAACAAATGTCCTTAATTTTGTCAAGTTCAATCCAACTAGATCCAGGTACTTTCTTCACACCATTTTGCTCCATTAGTTGTCTCAAAGTCATTATACCATCCCAATTTCTTAACTTAGGAAATATGTTAGACAACAATATATAGGTTGATGGATACTTGTATTCTTTCAACATGGCATGCTCTGCTGCAAGTTTTCTAGTTTCTAAATCTCCATGAATTTAACATGGATACTTTTTGCATACATATCACGAAGTGCATTTTCCACGCAGACATCAATGTCGATTCCAAGTTATAACATCATAAAATTTGGATCAGAGGTAATGTTCTCATTATAATTACCATTGGTTATCATCCCAATTATGTTTTGATATTAAAATGAAAATATTTGAATATAAATCTTTATAGTGTATGGCTTATACAGTGACTACTATAATCTCAATTTGATTTTATTATTAGTTGATGCAACTTTTTTGTCAATCTTGTTATAATTCTATTTCAAAGAAGATTGGCCTTTTATTTGTCTTATTTTTATTTTTGGTTAGAATTTTGTGTTCATGCTTCTGGAGGCTTATGTAAATCTGGTTCCATTTTCTTTCACCTTTTAGAACCTTTTGTCTTTATACCTCAGGAGAGGCATCACTATTAAGGTTGGGAAAGTTTTATTTATTTCTTATTTATTATAAAATATCTATAAGTTATTTTCATTGAAATATTTTTATTAAAAATTATCTCAAT
>NC_029786.2:22862164-22864352 GCF_000816755.2 Arachis ipaensis | reverse complement strand
TTTCAAAGAAGATTGGCCTTTTATTTGTGTTTTATTTTTATTTTTTGTTAGAACTTTGTGTTCATGCTTCTAGAGGCTTATGTAACATTGGTTCCATCTTTTTTTTGACCTTTTAGAACCTTTTGTCTTTATAGCTCAAGAGAGGCATCACTATTAAGGTTGGAAAAGTTTTATTAATTTCTTATATATTATAAAATGTATAAGTTATTTTCATTGAAACATTTTTATTAAAAATTATTTCAATAGACTTGTGTATACAAATAGTTAAATATATTGAGAATACATTTACATTTTATATATAAATACTTTAATTTAAGAATCTTAAAGAAAAATGGTCAACAAATCAAAGAAAGAAAACTTACATCTAACACATTTAGCTATATATCTAGTTTTGGTCTGCATGTTCCTTAGTTAAACCTCATGTTTCTATATATACGAATCCTTTGCCAGATATCTTCTAGTCATAGAGTTTATGTTACCATGTCATGAAATCATTCTCAACTTAAGCTAATAAAAAGAGGTAAGGAATAATTATATCTCTAATAGCCACCAATAGGAACTCTTGCACAATTTTTACCCAGCATTCTAGCTTCACTTGCTACGTAATAAGTTAATAACACACTGTTAAAAAAGAACTTGATGATTAATAGTCATAAAAGAATGAGAAGCTAGAAGACTAGTATGATGTGAAATTGAAGAATGTGATGTTTGTCCAAATCCCTTCTCTTGGTTAAATAATAAATACTTAGATATTTTGTTTAATTGTTGCATGACAAAATTATAAATCAGTTTACATTTACTGTCCCTTTTAGTGAGATTTGATCAGTCCATATAATCATATATTGTTTTCCTTCAATAACGAAACGGTCAGACTCTATAAATGTTTGATTTTCCTTTTGTCAATGGTCTGTTAGCTTATCTTATTTGATTCTCTTTGAATTGATTTTGATGCTTTACTCCAATAAATTGTGGGCTTGAGAAAAGGGATATTAATATATTATAGAATATTGGAATCAGATAACACAGGGTGGTTAGTTGGTTACTGATGTAATATTCAATGAATCAATTTTAACACAAGTCACTCACATGCTACTCTTGTTTACGCCATGTGACTAATGAGATTTCCAAGGGGAATATAATGATTGATTCAGGCACACCAGCAACATACCTTACCACAATAATTTTATGACCAATTGGTAGAGGAATTGAAGATGCAGATTAACCTGAGACCTATTTTGGATGATCCAGACTTTGGGACACAACTCTGTTATAAAAGCGAGACAAATCTTGAAGGGCCAATTTTGACTGCTCATTTTGATGGGGCAGATGTGCAATTGATGCCCATACAAACCTTCATTTCACCAAAAGACGGGGTATTTTGCTTTGCAATGGCTGGAACAAATAATGGAGAATATATATTTGGCAATTTTGCACAAGCAAATATTTTGATTGGTTTTGATCTAGAAAAAAGGAATGTCTCCTTTAAGCCAGCTGATTGCACCAAACAGTAGACTACTATAATGTAATTTCAAATGTTGATATTGATAGTTATATCTAATAACTAGTATTTTTACCCGTAATAGCATTTTATTACGGGAATATACATTTTTTAAAATTACAGTCCACTTTGTTATGACAGTATAAATTATGCATGGTACAAAAGATTTATAAAATCAAACTACTTTTATAAAAAAAGGTCGTAGATTGACAAAAGTCTCTGACTAAGAGGACCAAGGTATCTATAGATAAAAAATCAAATAATAAGATTTTTAGTTATTATTTTTATATGAAAATGTCTATTTTTTATTAACAATTAATTTTAATATTCGTTATCTAAAATTTGAAACAATTTAACGTGTATACTTTTATATTTAATTAGGTGTTAAGTCTGTTACACAAATAGAAATAATTAATTTTTATACTTGTTATTTAAAAATAAAAAATATTCTCTTTATGTATATAAAAATATAATTAGATATTAGCATACAAAAATTATACTGATAGTTATAAAATTAACTCAAAATTAATTTTTTTAAAACAACTGAATCTTGATTCTAACTTTTAATTATAACATTAGTATTCTTTTCAAATTATATGTAATAAATATTTGAAAGAAGAGAAATAAAAATATAAATTAGAAAGAAAAGTGGTAAAAATTTAAAACTAAATAAAAAACTAAAAAAATATG
>NC_029786.2:22837013-22861777 GCF_000816755.2 Arachis ipaensis | reverse complement strand
AAATAATTAATTTTTATACTTGTTATTTAAAAATAATATTTGTCTCTCTCTCTCTATATAAATATAATTAGATATTAGTATAAAAAAATTATACGGATAGTTATAAAATTAACTCAAAACTAATTTTTTTAAAACAATTAAATCTTGATTCTAACTTTTTAGTTATAACATTAGTATTCTCTCCAAATTATATGTAATAAATATTTGAAAGAAGAAAAATGAAAATATAAATTAGAAAGATAAGTGGTGAATATTTAAAACTAAAAAAATATGTATATAATAATAATAATTTTTATTTGAATTATATTATTTTGTTAATTTTGTTTTCTGTAGAACAAAAAGGTAAAAAAAATAGAGAATGAAAGAAAAGAGAGAGAAAGATAAAGATGAAGAATGAGAGTTAGAGTGAAAATTTGTTAATTTTGGAAGAAAAAATTTTATTTTAATTGTAATAAAAAATATCAGATTACATATTTTGATTTGTCAAAATTACTAATATAAAATATAAATTATATATAGAGTAAAAATGGTAGAGAGAAATAGAAAAATGGAGAGAGGTAGATGAGAGAATTTATAATTGGAGTTTATTGATTTTGAAAAAATATATTTTTGCTCAATTTTAATAAGAGAGTGTCATGTGACACATTTGATTATTAAATTAGATAGTAATATATGATACATAATATAGGTATATTTCAATTTTAATTTTAATACAATTAAAGAATGTCATGTTGCACACATTTTGATTGTCAAATTAGTAATTAGTCATTGATATTAATAATGATATATAAAATAGATAGAGTGGTTGAAGGAATAAGAGAGATAGAGAAAGGAAGAGAGAGAATGGGAGAACTTTTTAATTTTGGAGGGAAAGATTTAATTTCAATTGTAATAAGAGAGTGACATGTTGCACATTTTGGTTATAAAATTAGTATGGGAGAATAAAAAATTCTTTAATTTTAAAGAAAAAGATTTAATTCCAATTACAATGAGAGAGTCACATGTGACACATTTTAGTGTAAAATTAGAAATATATAATAGATTTGAGATGGGGTTAGGGATTACTCAACTCATATTTAGAAGCATTTCACAAAAGATGTAATCATCTCAAATATGCAATATTATATAATAAATGAGCCTGTGCTAATTTTCAAATTAAAAGTTAAGAAGAGAAAGTAGGATTTACTTAGATTGTAGTATCCCGATAAACTGTTTCAATTATTTTTAAACCTTTGATTGAGGACAAAATATGAAGAAAAGGGCGAAAATTGGAGACTGCATCATTTGGTGTTAGAAACCTTTTTTCTCTAGCATCTAGGTTCAAATGTCTTATAAAAATAGAGACGAATATCTTATAACCTATAAGAGTGGTATGACAAATTCTCAAATCGACTTCTTCTTATTGAGGAGGGTCGAATACGAAAAACCCAAGGACGAGGTGGTGGCGGATGAAAGGTGAAGAATAAAGAAGCTTCCTAAGACAGGTAGAAGAAGAGACAAAGTGGGATGGAAATAAAAACGGAGAAGAAATGTGAAAGGAGATGGCAGAAGTTATTAGAAGAACAGCAAAAGAAAACTTTGGTGAATCTAAAGGAATAAGACCAAGAGACAAGGAGTCTTGGTGGTGGAATGCGAGTGTACAAAAAAGATAAAGATAAAAAGGGAGTACTTTAAAGAGTGGTCTTTATGCCGTAATGCAGATAATTGGAAAAAATATAATGCGGCTAACAAAGAGAAAAAAGTGGTTGTAAGTAAAGCAAGAACAAGAGCATACGAGGGTCTTTACTAGTCTTTGGGCACGAAAGAAGGAGAAAAAGGTATATATAGAATCGCAAAGAGTTGTGAAAGAAGAACGAGAGATTTGGATCAGGTCAAGTGCATAAAGGATAAGGATGGAGAGGTGCTGGCTCAAGAGGAGAAGATTAATGAAAGGTGGAAAAGCTACTTCTACGAGTTATTTAATGAAAGACAGAAGACTCTTCCGAGCCTTGGTCGGTTATACACAAGGAAAGAAGATCAAAACTTTAAATACTATCGAATGATTCGAGACTTCGAGGTAAAAGAGGCTCTAAAGCAGATGAAAAATGGCAGGGCAGTAGGACCTGATAATATCTCGATTGAGGTTTGATGCGTGAGCATCTTTCCTATCTTTTCCTAGTGAATTTGCATCTGAATTGCTGAGTTTAATCAAGATTTAATATATTTTAGCCACTATGAACGCTACTTTGAGTTGTGTGCAATTCTGTTTATTTCAGGTAGTGTATTAGACGAATTTTACAGAGTTGGAGTCAAGGATGGAGAACGGAGATAGTGAAGAATGCAAAGCTGCCAACTCCACGCCAAACTTAGACTCCCCAAGTTTGGCACCACAACAAGAAAGAACGAGGAAAGCTTGCTACCACCTCCACGCCAAACTTAATTCTCCCAAGTTTGGCGCCACTAAGAAGCCCCAAGGAGAATACACACTGCCATCTCCACGCTGAACTTGAGTAAAGGCGCCAACTCAAAGGCTCCAAGGAAAGTTTGTGCGCACCACTCCACACCAAACTTGACCATTGTCAAGTTTGGCGCCACAAGCCAAGAAGCAAAAGGGGAGTTCTGCCTAGTCCACGCCAAACTTGGATTCTTCCAAGTTTGGCGCCATCCTTAATGAATCCAATGGTCCCCACTCGTCCCAGGATGCACTACACGTGAAAGCTTTGCAAATTTTGATTAAATTTTATTTTATTTATAATTAGAAAAAGATATTATTTAGTTTTAGGAAATATATTTTTACATTAATTAGGATTAGATATAAAAGGGAAAAGAATCAGCCCTTTGGGCTCCGTTCTTCTCTTCTACCTCATTCCGCAAATTTCAGTTTTCTGAATCCTAGTTTTTCTCTCGAACCATGAGCAGCTACACCTCCACTGTTAAGGTTAGGAGCTCTGTCTATTGTATGGATTGATACTATTATTTTTCTATTTTAATTCATGTACTGATTTATAATTCAAGAATTGTTTTCGTTCTTTATTTTATGAATCTGGGTAGAACGGAAGTATGACCTTGGTTCTAATTGAGTTCTTGTATAACTTGGAAAAGCTCCTTACTTGAACAACAGTTTGAAAACAATTTCTCCTAAACTTCTAATTATCTGGACTTAACGGGATATGTGACATATAATCCTCTTATATTTGGGTAATTAGGGTTTCTGTGGCATATAACTAGAATTGAACTTCACCCTCTAATTGGAATTAAGTGATCAAGGAATTGGCGGTTGATGAAGGTTAGAGGAGACTAAAAGGTCTAAGAAATTAGGGTTTAGTCACTTATAGTTTGCCATGAATTAAATCTTGCATGATTAAAATAGTTAGTAAGAAAAGTCAATTCGAAAAATAGATATCTTTGATGCCTTAACTGTTTCTCCATATATTATTCACGACTTGTTTACTGCTTGCTTTTCTGATATTCTGAATTTACTGTTAATGCTTTTGAACCTTCAAACACCATTTTCTATTTGTCTGACTAAGCCAATCACTTAATCATTGTTGCTTGATCCATCAATCCTCGTGGGATCGACCCTCATTCACCTGAGGTACTACTTGGAACGACCCGGTGCACTTGCCGGTTAGTTTATGTGTTATAAATTCTGCACCAAGTTTTTGGCACCGTTGCCGGGAATTGACTGTGATTAACAACTATTAGTTGTTTGATTACTTAGATTAGGCATCTTAGTTTTAATTTTATTTAATTTTTGCTTTATTGTTTTCAAAAATTATTACTAGTATTTTTCTTTAATTTATGAAATTAAGTTTGGAGTTACCTAGTTAATTTTATTTTAATTTTTCTGTTTAATTTACCTCTTAATTTTCGAAATTTTCAGTCTGATTTTAGTCATCATTTTCAAATTTTTTCTGTTTTATTTATTTAGTATTTTTGTTTTATTTCTTTACACAGGTTATCTCACTGGGAATTCTCTACACTCTGACGTAGAGAATCCAATCTTTTCTTGTCTTCTGTCTGTTTATGAGCAGGAACATGGATAAAGAACCTCTATTAGACTTTGATCCTGAACCTGAAAGGACTTTGAGGTGGCGTTTGCAACACGCAAGACTTTATAAGGCTGCAGAGTCCACCATGGATCATAATAATGCTGCTAATGTCAATATGACAAATCCGAATGGGAATGAGCAACCTAGAAGAGTGGTTGACTCTTACACTGCTCCTAATGCAGATCTTTATGGAAAAAGTATTGTGGTGCCTCCTATAGCTGCAAACAATTTTGAACTGAAGCCTTAGCTTGTCACTCTTGTGCAACAAAATTGCTAGTATCATGGACTCCCTTAGAAAGACCCAAATCAATTTATTTCTGATTTCCTACATATTTGTGATATGGTGAAGACCAATGGAGTGAATCCTGGGGTATATAAACTCATGCTCTTCCCATTTGCTGTGAGGGATAGAGCAAAGCTGTGATTAGATTCTCAACTCAAGGAGAGTCTGGATACTTGGGAAAAAGGTTGTTATTGAATTTCTGACTAAATTTTTCCCACCTCAAAAGCTGACTAAGCTAAGAGTGGAGGTTCAGACTTTCAGACAGAAAGATGGTGAGACCCTTTATGAAGCTTGGGAGAGATTCAAGCTACTAACTAGGCAATGCCCTCTGGACATGTTCTCTAGATGGACTCAACTGGATATTTTTTATGAGGGCTTATGTGAAATGTCCAAGATGCACTTAGATAATTCTGCAGGTAGTTCTTTGCACATGAAGAAGACACCAAAGGAGACTACTGAGCTTATTGAGTTGGTTGCTAACAACCAATACTTATATTCCTCCAATAGGAATCCTGTGAACTCTGAGACCCCTCAGAAGAGAGGTGTTTTGGACGTGGAAGCTGTTGATGCTCTTCTTGCTCAGAACAAACTTTTGTCTCAACAAATAAGTCTAATTACTCAACAGTTGAGTGGAATGTAAGTTTCAGCTGTCAACACTCAGAATGCACCCCAAGAAGCCTCTTATGACATGACAGGTAATTTTATGCAAAATGAGAATTTTGATTATGCTCAGTCTTCATCTAAACAGGTCAATTACACGGGAAATGCTCTTAGACACCCCAATAATGATCCATACTCTAATACCTACAATTAAGGATAGATAAATCACCTAAATTTTGGGTGGAGAGACCAACCTCAGAGATCTCAGAATTTCAACAATGATTCTCAAGGCGGTTTTCAGCAGAATAATCATAATAACCGCCAATTTCAGTCTTATCAACAACAACCACCTCAGCAGGATGTAGGAAACCAGAGCTTCCATTAAAAACTTGGAGGTGCAAATGGATCAGTTGAGCAAGCAAATACCTGAGAAGTCTTCAAGTACTTTTTCTGGTGATACAGTGGTGAACTAAAGAGAAGATTGCAAGGCTATTCAGTTGAGAAGTGGTAAAGTAGCTGGTTCTGAGACCAAGGTCAATGAGGAACTAGTTGAAAAAGAAGCTCCAGAGGAGAAGAAGGAAGAAGTAGAGCATGCCCCTCCAAAGCGTGCAGACAACCCATTCCCAGACTCTCTTGACACCTATCCTACATTGCCCAAGGCTCCTGAGTACAAGCCAAAAATGCCATACCCTCAAAGGTTTCAGAAGGCTTCCAAGGACAAGCAATTTTCTAGATTGTTAGAAGTCTTCAAGAAGCTGCAGATCAACATTCCTTTTGCAGAGGCTCTTGAGCAAATGCCTGCATAGGCTCTTGAGCAAATGCCTGCAGAGGCTTTAGCCGAAGCTACAACCATAGATGAGTATTCGGGCACTAAACTATTGGCTTTAGCGACCCAATATCTGTAGATGAAAGACGAGTTCGGAAGTACTGCAAAGGTGTCTCTCCCACGAAATGTAGCTTATGCGGAACCTATTACTCCTCAACCACCAACTAGTAGCTCTTGATAGAGAAACTCTATCTCTATGCTAAATTTATTAAAGAATTATTGACTAACAAGAGGAATTGGAAGGAACAAGAGACAATGGTGTTGACCAAGAAATGCAGTGCTATTATTCAACATAACCTTCCTGAGAAGATGCAAGATCCAGGAAGCTTTGTAATTCCTTGTACCATTGGAGATGTCACTATTCAGAGAGATTTATGTGATCTTGGAGCTAGCTTCAATCTCATGCCACTTTCAGTGATGAAAAAGCTCCAAATTGAGGAGGTAAAACCCACTCGTATTTCTCTTCAACTTGCTAATCTTTCTATTAAATTTTCTGTGGGTGTTGTTGAGGATTTACTTGTGAAAGTAGGACCATTTATTTTTCCTACTGATTTTGTTATATTGGATATGGAAGAGGATGTAAAATCCTCTATTATTCTTGGTAGACCCTTTTTAGCTACAGGTAGAGCTTTAATTGATGTGCAAAAGGGTGAATTAACCCTGAGGGTCAATGAAGAACAGGTGGTCCTTAATGTATTTGAAGCACTCAAACACCCTAATGATTCTGAAGGGTGTATGAGAGTTGATGTTGTTGAACCACTTGTTCAAGAGGTACTGGAAGCTGGGGTACTTGATGATGTTCTGGATCCTATTTCTGAGTACGAATTAGTGGAAATTGATGATTCACCACCCCAGAAAACAATGGTGAACACGCCTAAAAGGGGGAGGAAGTCCCCAAGCTTGAGCTCAAACCATTGCCTCCTTCTTTGAAATATGTTTTCTTGGGTGAAAATGAGTCATATCCAGTGATTATTAGCTCTTCCTTGAAGCCTGGAGAGGAAGATGCACTTATTACAGTGCTCAGGAACCATAAAACAGCTCTTGGGTGGACCATTGGTGATTTAAAGGGAATTAGTCCAACCAAATGTATGCACAAGATCCTTCTTAAAGATGATACTAAACCGGTTGTGCAACCACAAAGGAGACTCAATCCAACTATGAAAGAGGTGCTCCAAAAAGAGGTAATGAAACTATGGGAAGCCGGCATTATTTACCTTATTACTGACAGCCCTTGGGTGAGTCTTATGCAGGTAGTTCCCAAGAAAGGAGGAATGCCAGTGATCAAGAATGAAAAGAATGAGCTAATTCCTACAAGGATAGTCACAAGATGGAGAATGTGCATAGACTACAGGAGGCTCAACATCGCTACAAGGAAGGATCGCTTTCCCTTACCTTTCATTGATCAGATGCTTGAGAGGTTAGTTGGCCATGCTTTTTATTATTTTCTAGATGGATATTCTGGATATAACCAAATTGCAATGGACCCTCAAGATCAAGAGAAGACAGCATTCACATGCCCTTTTGGAGTATTTGCTTACAGGAGAATGCCATTTGGACTTTGTAATGTTCCAGCAACTTTTCAGAAGTGTATATTTTCAATTTTTTCTGATATGGTTGAAAAGTTCATTGAGATATTTATGGATGACTTTTCTGTTTTTGGTAATTCTTTTGAATCATGCCTTCAGCATTTATCTCTGGTCTTGAAACAGTGTCAAGAATCAAACCTTATTTTAAATTGGAAAAAATGTCATTTTATGGTTACAGAAGGTATTGTTCTTGGATACCGGATTTCAAGCAAGGGGATTGAGGTTGATAGAGCAAAGGTGGAGGTAATTGAAAAATTACCGCCATCATCTAATCAGTGACGGATCCAGAAAATTTTGGTAGTGGGGGCAAAATTTATATAACATAATAATAATTTTATAATAAAAATAATATGTGTATATAAAAAATTAAATATTAAATTATCTATTAACCACTATATATCTATGTATAAATACATGTATTGTTTAACTTATTTTTAATGTGTATTTTTATTTTAATATATATTTTATATAGATAATTATTTTTTATGTACATATAGTATCATTATTGTTATGATTATATTTTGTAATTGTAAAATATTATTACTAAACAATTATTTAAAAATTCACTTCCCAGCACAATTAGAAGCCGGCTCTTATTGATATTCATAGTTAAAAAAGTTCTTTCAATTAATATAGTTGTTATGCAAAAATTAAAGCTAATTTGAAAAGAAGATAAATGATGCACAGAAACTTGTCTCTCAACAAATTTCCTTCGGCAAGTATACCGAATTGTCGTCAAGTAAAAACTCACAGTAGAGTGAGGTTGAATCCCACAGGGATTGATTGGTCAAGCAACTTTAATTGGAAGAACGTTCTAGTTGAGCTAAGCAGAAAGTGAGTTGAGAATTGCAGGAAATTAAATGGCGGGAAAGTAAATAGCAGAAAATAAATGACGGGAAGTAAATTGCAGAATCTTAAATGGGGAAGGGAAGTTTAGCATGAAAGTAAATGGCAATAAGTAAAGAGAATGGGTAAGATCAGAAATGGAAAATTCATTGGGCTTAAGAGATGTTGCATTCTCTGGATCAAGTTCATTTTCATCTCTTCCTCAATCAATGCATTCATTGATCTCCTTGGCAATCTTAAATGATTGAATTCCGATTCCTTGGTAATTCAGTCTCTCAAATCAGATCAATAGCCAATTCCTTGGTCTAATTGCTCATGAGAAGAGATGAAGTGTGGTCACTGATTATACCACATGTATTTCCAAATCAAAGTATTGGGAGAATTATATGTCACCATATCCGCCTAAACCCCAATTTGGTCCAACATGAGAAAATATTTCTAGCATGATCTCTTCATCCCTTTTCCAAGGTTCAGAAGAGATCCAAGTATGAATAGCTTTTTTCTAAGATAACTACTCAATTGGATGAAGATTGAAAGCTTTCTAATAAAATCAAGAGAAAAGAAAGAAGAAGGATTATGAAAACTATTATTGATCCATCAAATTACAACAGAGCTCCCTAACCCAATGAAAGGGGTTTAGTTGTTCATAGCTCTGGGAATGGAAAGCAAAGATGGAGAGTACATTCTGAAAGTTAAACTAGAAGTGTAGAGAAAGTAAAATACAGAGAGTAATTCTAATAATGCCAAAAGCTCCTCTTTCTAGTTCAAAGCTCTCCCTATTTATACTAGTCTTCTGATCTTCTAGTTGGCTCTTCAAGTCTTGGATATGGGCCTTTGGATCTTGAGTTGAAGCAGTTATCTTCTTTAGTGGGCTCAGCTTTACTTGCAGAGAAAGTGTGAAGTAGGCAGAGACTTTAGCTTAGGGCGTTAGTGGTGTTAACGTTAAGTGAAAATGTGGGGTTGAGAACGTTAGTGACAATCACCTTTTTCACTAACGTTTCTAACCCAAAGTGGTCCATGTTAACTTCAACGTTAGTGGCACTAACGTGACCCCTAACGTTGACCCTTGGCCTTTCGCAAACGTTACTGGGGTTTACCTTTTTCAATAACATTGAGAGTACCCCTTTCTCCCTACGTTAGAGTGCACGTTAGAATAGTTAACGTGGCCTTTAACGTAGGCTTGCCAAATCTTTGAGAGCGTTAGCGACACTTACCTTTGTCACTAACGCTTCAGAACGCCCCTACTTCCCACGTTAGAGTTCACGTTAACTAAGTTAACGTGACTTCTAACGTGGTATTGATAGCCATCTCCAATGTTAGTGACAAAGGTGAGTGTCACTAACGTTGGCATCATCTTCTTCTTCCACGTTAGAGCTCACGTTAACTAAGTTAACGTGGCTCTGAACGTGGCCAATTGCCCCTTTTGGAACGTTAGTGGCACTTACTTTTACCACTAACGTTGGAGTTCTACTTCTCTTCCACGTTAGCTTCCACGTTAACATAGTTAACGTGGCAACTAACGTGGGCTATAATGGCTCACGAAGGCGTTATTGGCAATCACTTTTCTCATTAACGTTGCAAGCTAGCCTTCATTCCACGTTAGTGGTCACATTAGCTAGACTAACGTGGCTGCTAACGTGGTTCTTCCTTGCTTCCTTTATCCTGAAATCAAGCAATAAAGTGCATCAAAGCTCTGATCCAAGTTATGAGACATCCATCATTCGATTTGTCCTTTAATTCATGCATAATGCTCATGAAATCATATAAAATTCACAATGTTTGCTTGAATCAAGATGTAAGTGATTATTTACCCAAAACTTGCTTATTTCCTAAGAAAATGCATGAAACTACCTTAAAACCATAAAGAAAAGGTCAGTGAAACTGGCCAAATGCCCTGGCATCAATAAATAATATTCTTTCGAGTTGATTTTTAAAAAAGAACACTAATTTCGTTTAAATCTGAGAATTGATCATTCTAATGAATATCTAATATAAAATTTTTAAATTGACGATTATGTATAAAAAATTGAGTAAAAAATTATTGTGGGGTCAAATTTAATAATCTAATGGGGGCAAATAAATATTATTATCATATACTACTAAAAAAAGTTTCAAATTGTTGTGGGGGCGCTTGTCCCCACACCACTGCACTTGAATCTGTCCCTGCATCTAATGTTAAGGCAGTCAGGAGTTTCTTGGGTCATGCAGAATTTTATAGAAGATTTATAAAGGATTTTTCTAAAATTGCTAAACCATTGAGTAACCTATTAGATGCTGATGTTCCTTTTGTGTTTGATGCTGAATGCCTGCATGCTTTTAAAAATCTGAAAGTAAACCTTACCTCTGCCCCCATTATATCTCCCCCTGACTGGGATTTACCATTTGAATTAATGTGTGATGCTAGTGATTTTGCTATAGGAGCTGTTTTAGGACAGAGGCATGACAAGCTTATACATGTCATTTACTATGCTAGACATGTGTTAAATAATGCTAAAAAGAATTACATAATTACAGAAAAAGAATTATTAGCTATTGTGTATGCTGTTGATAAGTTTAGGTCCTATTTAATTGGATTTAAGGTTATTATTTATACTGATCATGCTGTTTTAAAGTACCTTCTAACCAAACAGGATTCTAAACCAAGATTAATCAGATGGGTGTTACTCCTTCAGGAGTTTGATATTGAGATAAAAGACAGGAAAGGGTGAGAAAATCAAGTAGCTGAAAACCTTTCCAGAATTGATCCTAAAGCAGGAGTACAGTCACCCACAGCTGTGGCTGAGACATTTTTGGATGAGCAACTGTTCCTCATTCACCAGGCTCCATGGTTTGCAGACATTGCAAATTATAAAGCCATGAATTTCATTCTAAAGGAGTACAGTAGACAACAAGTGAAGAAGCTACTAACTGATGCAAAATACTACTTTTGGGAGGAACCAAAACTTTTTAGAAGATGCTCAGATGGTATAATCTGGAGATGTGTTCCAGATGAGGAGACACAGTAGATTCTTTGGCACTGTCATGTCTCCGATTATGGAAGCCACTTTGGTGGTGAAAGGATAGCTACAAAGGTCCTTCAGAGCGGGTTTTACTGGCCGACTCTCTTCCGGGATTCAAGAGAATTTGTGAAGAGTTGTGACAGATGTGAAAGAGCTAAGAATGTTCCTGCCAACCATGAGATGCCACGGCAGGGGATTCTTGAGGTTGAGTTATTTGATGTGTGGGGTATTGAATTCATAGGACCTTTTCCACCCTCATATTCCAACAACTATATTCTAGTGGCAGTTAATTATGTGTCCAAATGGGTGGAAGCTGTGGCTCTACCCACCAATGATGCCAAAGTGGTGATGAGCTTTCTTTAGAGATTATTTTCAACTGGTTTGGTGTCCCAAGTACACTCATTAGTGATGGTGGAAGTCACTTCTATAACAGAAAGTTGGACCCACTCCTACAGAGGTATGGAGTCCGTCATAAAGTGGCAACCCCCTATCACACTAAGACAAGTCGACAGGTTGAGGTTTCCAACAGGAAACTCAAGAGGATTCTTGAGAAGACCGTCAGCGATCTCAAGGAAGGACTGGTCTAGGAAGCTTGATGATGCTCTCTGGGCATACCAGACAGCATACAAGACTCCTATTGGCATGTCCCCTTATCAGTTAGTCTATGGCAAAGCCTGTCACTTTCCAGTTGAGCTGGAGCATAAAGCTTACGGGGCAATCAAGTATCTGAACTTTGATGCTCAGGCTATAGGAATTAAGAAAATGCTTCAGTTGAATGAGCTTGATGAATTCAGATATTCAGCCTATGAGAATGCCAAGCTCTATAAGGAGAGAACCAAGATATGGCATGACAAAAAGATTGCCATAAAAGTCTTTGAGCCAGGCCAGAGAGTGCTTATGTATAATTCAAGGCTCAAACTCTTTTTCGGGAAGCTGAAATCCCGGTGGTCAGGACCGTTTGTGGTTACTAGAGCTTCACCGTATGGTCATGTGGAAATACAGGAAGAGAATTCTGATAGAAAGTTTACAGTGAATGGCCAGAGGTTGAAGCACTATCATGGAGGCAAGATTGACCGCCAACGATCCGCTCATCTGCTGAATTAGCAGAACTGACTGTCAAGCTAGTGATGTTAAAGAAGCGCTTGTCGGGAAGCAACATGATAATTTCGTATCCTTAGTTTATTTTCCATTGCATTGATTTTATTATTTAATTGATTTTTTTGAGTTTTCACTGTTTTTCTTTGTTTTACGTGTATTTTGATCATGCAGATATTTTAGAATAGGAACACGGACACTTTAAAAATTTTGGCAACCCTGGAAGTGGAAGTCTTGGACTGAGTGGTGCCAAACTTGGGATATCCAAGTTTGGCGCCGTGTGTGCGTGCAAGATGGACTTTTTTCTCTGGAAGGTCCACGCCAAACTTGGAAAATTCCAAGTTTGGCGTGAAGAACGACGTAGAAAGGTGCAATTTGAGAAACATATGGCGCCAAAACTTGATCCTTTGCAAGTTCGGCATGGAGGCTGCGCACAAAAGGGGAGAATGCTCTGCCAGGGGGACGCCGAACTTGGCTCCCCTGGCGTTTGGCTCAGAAAATTCAAAAAAAAGAGTAAATTACCATTTTTACCCACAAAAGTTAAAAATGCTGACATATCTATCCGTAAAAAAGGAAATTACCATTTGTACCCATGAAATATGGGTTTCACACAACAAAATTATCCAAACACTAAAAAATCACCTGAAATCCCTAAATTACCCTTATCTTCACTACCACTTTTCTAATCTCAAATTCCACGACCACCCAAACTCTTCTTCACCACCATTACCACTATTATCGTCACCACCACTGCCATCACCACCTCTACTACTCCCGGACCGGTTCCCAATATTCATCTATTAGCTCAAAACTTCACCCCATCATAAAACACCCAGTTCAGCCAACTTAAGCATATGCCAGAGTTTGAATATACAAAACCCAGAGACCAGAGTTAGAATTCACAGCCTCAATTGGTGTAACAATGATGGAGATATCTAATTTTCCATTAAACCTAAAGCCTGCAGAAGAAGAAACTCCGCAATCTCAGATGTAGAAATCTATTCCCGACCGTAAAACCATACGAACAACCAAACCCGACTTCAAGTGTCTCATCCTCAACCTCAGAGTTCTCTTTTCATTCATTCTAGGTTTCCGGCTCTTATGAAAATCCATCGAAATCTACCGTGCTCCACTCCCCTTCGACCGAATCGAATTCTTCTCCTTGCAACTGGAGTCCAATCCCTTACATTCCCTGCTGATTTCAAGCCATATTCGTCGGCGTCAAAACTTGGTCGGATCCTAGCAGCGAACATGGGAGTAAACAGCAAAGCAGCAGAGAGAACCCCAGTGCGGTAGAGAGGGCAGTTTGTGTGGGAACGAAGCCAAGCATCGATGCAATCAACATGGAAGGTTTGTGAGCAAAGAGGCAAGGTTCGAACATAATCATCCTCTTCAAATTTGAAGCAGCAAATGGCACTATCACGGCGTGAAAATGAACGGCGAGAAGTGTCGTTCAGTTCGCTGGTGTATAGCAGCATAAAAGGAGAAAGGGATGGTTTTGATGGTGATCACGTTAGTGGTGGTGGTTGGGGATGAGAGTGGCAGTGAGAAAAGATTTGGGTGAGAATGGTACTGTGGAGTAAAAAGAGAAGTTAGAGTTAGGTTATATTAGGGGGTATTTTGGAGATTTCAAATAAATTTTTAGGATTCGGGTAGTTTTATTTGCAAAAGTCCATCTTTCATGGGTAGAAATGGTAGTTTTGCTTATTCGTGGGTAGATTTATTAGCGTTCTGAACTTTCGTGGGTAGAAATGATAGTTTACTAAAAAAAAGAAAGGGTGACGCCAAACTTGGGCTGCGCCAAATTTGGCGCCAGGAAGAAGAACGCACTCGGGGGCTACGGCGCCGAACTTGACTTCCTTCAAGTTTGGCACCAGAACACATATCTTGATCAAATCCCACACTCTGACTCAAAATCCCTTACACTTGGTCCCCACAACAATCCAATCCCTATTGATTCCCTTTCCTTTTTCCATCCTTCCCATATATTCTCACCAACCCTTTTGTTTCTTTTTCCAACACTCCTACCCCTGCACCCAAAACCTGACCACTTCCACTTACCCTTCCCAACCAATACCCGTCTCCCCCACCTCCTGCTAGCCTCCCCTCTTTCTTTCCCAATTAAAGACCATGACTGCCTCCCTTTGACCACAATTATTCATCCCAACTTTCTAGCCTTTCATTCAGCCCGTGACTCCCTCCCCTCACCAACCCCCGCTCCTATATAAACCCCATCCTTTTTCCAACCACACCCACAATAACCACATATAATTCACCCTTCCTCCCTCTTCAGCAACAAAGACAACTCCTCTTCCTTCCTTCTTATCCACTACCTTACTTTCTAAACACCACCGCACCCTCAGTACACCCATATCCCCATCACTTTAACCGTGCAAACCCCCCTCTTCTGTCTAGCCCCTCCTCTTTCCATCACCCCTTTCTATTTTCTGTTTCATTCTCGTACAAAAAATTTGGTGTGGAATTTATAACCCACAAACTAACCGGTAATTGCACCAGGTCATTCCAAGTAGTACCTCAGGTGAATGAGGGTCGATCCCACGAGGATTGATGGATCAAGCAACAATGATTAAGTGATTGGCTTAGTCAGACAAATAGAAAATGGTGTTTGAAGGTTCAAAAGCATTAACAGTAAATTCAGAATATCAGAAAAGCAAGTAGTACACAAGTAGTGAATAATATATGGAGAAACAGTTAAGGCAGAGATATCTATTTTAATCATGCAAGATTTAATTCATGGCAAACTATAAGTGACTAAACCCTAATTCCTTAGACCTTTTTAGTCTCCTCTAACATTCATCAACTACCAATTCCTTGGTCACTTAATTCCAATTAGAGGGTGAAGTTCAATTCTAGTTATATGCCACAGAAACTCTAATTAACCAAATATAAGAGGATTATATGTCACATATCCCGTTAAGTCCAAATAATTAGAAGTTTAGGAGAAATTATTTTTAAACTATTGTTCAAGTAAAGAGCTTTTCCAAGTTATACAAGAACTCAATTAGAACCAAGGTCATACTTCCGTTCCACCCATATTCATAAAATAAAGAATGAAAACAATTCTTGAATTATAAATCAGTACATGAATTAAAATAGAAAAATAATAGTATCAATCCATACAATAGACAGAGCTCCTAACCTTAACAGTGGAGGTTTCGCAACTCATGGTTCAGAGAGAAAAACTAAGATTCAAAAAACTGTAATTTGCGGAATGAGGTAGAAGAGAAGAGAGGAGCCCGAAGGGCTGATTCTTTTCCCTTTTATATCTAATCCTAATTAATGTAAAAATATATTTCCTAAAACTAAATAATATCTTTTACTAAAACTAAATAATATCTTTTCCTAATTATAAATAAAATAAAATTTAATCAAAATTTGCAAAGCCTTCATGTGTAGTGCATCCTGGGACGAGTGGGGACCATTGAATTCATTAAGGGTGGTGCCAAACTTGGAAGAATCCAAGTTTGGCGTGGACTAGGCAAAACTTCCCTTTTGCTTCTTGGCTTGTGGCGCCAAACTTGACAATGGTCAAGTTTGGCGTGGAGTGGTGCGCACAAACTTTCCTTGGAGCCTTTGAGTTGGCACCGAACTTGAGTAAACTCAAGTTCGGAATGGAGATGACAGTGTGTATTCTCCTTGGGGCTTCTTAGTGGCGCCAAACTTGTGAGAACCAAGTTTGGCATGGAGGTGGCAGCAAGCTTTCCTCGTTCTTTCTTGTTGTGGCGCCAAACTTGGGGAGTCCAAGTTTGGCGTAGAGTTGGCAGCTTTGCATTCTTCACTGTCTCCGTTCTCCATTCTTGACTCCAACTCTGTTAAATTCGTCCAAAACGCTACCTGAAATAAACAGAATTGTACACAACTCAAAGTAGCATTCATATTGGCTAAAATATATTAAATCTTGATTAAACTCAGCAATTCAGATGCAAATTCACTAGGAAAAGATAGGAAAGATGCTCACGCATCACAACCCAAACATGAATTGTTGTTTGTCCTCAAGCAACCAAAATTAGTATATGATTAAGATGTGAATTTGCATGAGAAGTTAGAGTTCATTTATGCTCATGTCTCTTCTTAAAGTGGGATTTATCTGTTGTAATTCTGAATAGTTTCGGCATCTCACTCTCTTTTGAATCAGAGAAGTGTCACTGTCATTCGGAATCAGAATCCAGATCATATTATGAATTCTCTGATTTTTGTACTTCAGTTTAATTCTTGAATACAGTAGATATCCTTTAATTCTTAATTAATTGGTGCTTTGCACTTTAAGCTTAGCCGTGACTTTAAATGTTCTGTCTCAAGGGTTAATTGACACAAGAACACCACAAGCACTTGACTGGAGAACTCTCTTGAAGTTCTGATTTTTCTTTCAGCTACTCCCAGACAGTGGTGCTCAAAGCCTTTAGAATACTCTGCTAAATGCATTTGATCTCGACTCTAAATGTTCTGTCTCAAGGATTACTTGACACAAGAACACCACAAGCATATGTTTCTTTGCTGTTCTTTTTGCTTCAAGGATCAACTTGCACTAACTTCAGGAAATTCATAATAGTTCCCTAAACTCTTGTTCCTTACACATCAACATTGATGGCCACGGAATACCGTCGGTAAGGAATTTCACAAGATTTTCGCGTTGCAAGTATAGCCCTTAACCGACAAATAATCCGCGAATCAAATTTTGAAGGAATTGGTTGTCACAAGTTCAACCCTAATAAAAATAACTGAAGTATTCAAACATCGGGTCGTCTCACAAGGAATGGGCAAACATGTGCTTCCACATTGGTTAGAATTCTGGGGTTGCAAGTCATGAGCAAGAAATTAAACTAAGAATCCTAACAAGCAAGTAATATTGAAGTGCAAGAAACTAATTCAAACAGCTAAAGCAAGATGTGAGCAATTCCAAACTAATAAGATACCATCCAATATAATTCTACTCTAAGGCTAACCAAATAACTATAACTAAGACAAGCAATTAGGATTTTTGGGGTTTTCAAATATGAATAATAAAACAACTCTTGGCTAGACATGGGAATTGGGGTCACTATCGTTGTCTAATAACCATATCTTGACAATTATGAGGAACTAAACTCATTAAGGCTACTTCTATACTTGAAGTATGTTAAATGGTTTAGCCAACATCAACCCATAAGGTCCAACCTAGCCACTAATTGACTTAGTAGTAGGCTAGTGTCAATGGCTATCAAATTGACCACTAAGGGTTCCCAAATCATCAAATCCATTAGACCCAATGACTCAAGTTTACCCAATTCCCTTAGCCTAGTCCAAGAGTAAAGAGAACTAATCAAAGGAAACATTTCATCAAACACATGGTAAGCATTACTAAAAGACATATTCAAATTGCAATTAAATTGAAATTAACAAGTACCCACTAACAAATTATCATTATACAATCACTCAAACAACACAATTAACCATGAAATTCATCAATGTAACATTAACAATCCAAGATTCACAAGATTCATGGAATGGGTAGAAAATGACAATTGACAAGAAAACATAAAACTAACACAAGATCTAAACAAAATTATGCTAAGGAATTCAAATTAAGCAATCAAAACTAGTAATTAACAAGATCCAATTCAGAATTCAACAAGTGAAGATCAAATCAAACTAGATCTAGAGAGGAACAAGGGTTTCTCTCTCTAGAAGAATAAGAACAAAAAACTAGCTAAAAATTGTGTCTAAGTGTGAATGAATGATCCCCTCCTTTCCCCTAGCATCCTTGGGTCTTTTCCATACAGAATCAGCTTGAATTTGGGCCTCTTGAGCCTCAGAAATCGCCAGGCACGATTTCTTTTAATGAGGTCACGTGCAGCTTGTCGCGCGTACGCGCCATGCGTGCGTGCGCGCGGATTGATTTTGTGATCCACGCGTGCGCGCCATGTACGCGTGCACGCCGGTGTGGATTTCTCTAATCTGCGCGGATGCGCGAATCTTTGCGTGCCGCTTTTAGCTGTCCACATCCACGCGTGCGCGCCCATGCTGGAGTTTTCAAAATCCAAATCTTCATGTTCCTTCCTCTTGTGCATGCTTTCTTTCTCTCTTCTAGGCCATCCTTGCCCTATAAATTCTGAAATCACTCAACAAACACGTCATGGCATCGAATGGAAATAAAATAGGGTCAAAATATAGCAATTCTAAGGCAAAAGAAGCATGTTTTCCATCATGAGGCAATATTAGGAAGAGAACACAAAACCATGCAATTCTTGTGAATAAGTGTGAAAAATATTGACAAAACCCCCCAAATTCTACACAATATAAACCATAAAATTAGGGTTTATCAAATCTCCCCACACTTAAACCAAGCATGTCCTCATGCTTAAAAATAAAAAGACCAAAGATCATGGTAAGAAAGGGTTTATGAAGTGAAAATTACCTAAATGAATGCATGCAACTAATGTAAAATCATCTATCTACTTGGTCAAGGGTAAATCTATCCTCCAAGAACACATATGAGCATACGGGGCGAAAATGATATGTAGTTCATAAATCTTACCAATTTGAATATTACTATGAAGTGCATATAACTTGCTAGATGAACGCTTGTGAAAGCCGGGAACAAGGAGTTGAGCATCGAACCCTCACCGGAAGTGTATCCGCTCTATTCGCTCGAGTGTATAGGGTTCGTCACTCAATCCTCTCCTAATCATGCTTTCCAAGATTTGTCTTTCATCTAACAATCAACAATTACTTAATGCATGCTTACAAGTATCATGAGGTCTTATTCATGGGTTGTAATAGGGTTAGGGTGAAGGTAAGGATGTATATGGTCAAGTGAGCTTAAAATTTGAATCCTTGATTAACCTAAGATCCCACTAGACATATAGAACAACCTATACAACTATAATACAATACCTAGCTACCCATGCGTTTCACTTTTTGCATACTCATGCATTCTTTTCAATTCACATCCCATATGCATTGTTATTATTACTTTGTCTTGGGGCATTTTTTGTCCCGTTTCATTGCTTTCTCTTTTTTCCATATCTTTGTTTCTTCTATTTTTTTTTTATTTTTCTTACATTCTCATATATACACATAAAAAAAATTTTTTTTTGGTCCCCTTTTTCTTTGGGGGTTCATGTACAAAAGTTTCAATGCATATAGCTCAATCATTCAATACATGAGTATGTTCCCAAATCCCAGAATTTTCAATTACAATTACAAATACACCTCTTTACATCTACCCAAGTTCCCAAGTACACCGTCCCATTTGAATGATACACACCTCCACTTTCCTAAGCTAATCAAGGATCCAAATCCAGGGACATTCATTGTTTTTCGCTTAGGGTTGTTAATGTGCTCTATTTAAGAACAAAAAGGGTTTATCATGGACTCAAAATTGGTTAGCAGTGGTAGATAAAAGGGTTAAGGCCGTTTGGGAGAAGTGACTATTGAAATGATGACCTCAATCATGTAAATGCATTCATACACAAAGTAATGGACATATAGAATCAAACAAAGCAAGGATTACAATCATAGAGACAGAATAATGCATACAAGAATGGGAAATAGTGGTTAGAAGATATAACCACACAATAGGCTCAAAACTCACATGCTTGTGTTCTTAGCTCAATCACTATGTTCCAAAATACATTCTTGAAGCAAGTTCACCGCAAATTTTTTTTTCAAAATTGGTAGGGTACCCCGAAATTACAGTTTCTTGGGGAAGAAGTCATTATTTTGACCAAGTAACTCTATAGAGACTAACTATCATGCAAAGGGTATTTGTAAGCAAGACTAACTACAAATGCAATGTACTTACTACTAAGCAAAGGATAAATCCATGGGAGTTGAAAGGAAGGGATTGTTACCCATGGAGATCGGTCGAACGATCTCCTCACACTTAAAATTTAGCACGGTCCTCCGTGCTACCAACAATGCGCAAAGGACGGTCGGGACCAGAACCTTCACTATCCCCTTCAGAGCTCCCATCACTTGGGTTTGAGGTGGATGTGAATATCTCGGGTTCCTCTATGCTAGGGGTAACACAACGCAGAAGCATCTTGATGTAAGTGTATCGGCATTGGTTGCGCCGCTCATATCTATCAATCTTCCGATGTAGATCTTCTATCCTTTGATGGGTAGATCTTTGCCGTGGTGGTGACGATAAGGTGGAAGGAATAGTAGATGGGAGGGATATATCAAGGCTTGGGTTGTTCATAGGAAGCTGTAAGTATTTTCCGCTTGGGACCACATCGCCCTTAGCCAGAATTATAGCCTTCGTGTCCATTGCTTCCCAAGGAACACCCGCAGCAGCAACTAAATCAGATACCAATGCTGGAAATGGCAAATTACTCCGGGCATGTACTTGACCCATCGCTTGCTTGATAAGAAGCGGAATGTTCACCGGTCTCTCCGTGAGAACACACCAAACAAACAAGGCGAGATCCGCCGTGAAAGACGATTTGTGGGTGCTAGGTAGCACATAGTGGGATAGGATCTGGGCCCAAGCTTTAGCTTCTACAGTGAGAAAACGTGCGTCAATGCACTTGGGCCGCATCCGGAGTCGACCATGGGTCCAAAATCTCTTTGGTTCAGCAATGACTCAGAGGATCGAGTCCCAATTAAATCCATACTCTTCTCGCTGACGTAAGACCTCTTGGTAGCCATCCATGTCACTTGGTACTGGTAAAACATTAAGCACTTGCTGAATAGCCTCTTCTGAAACTGAGACTTGCTTCCGGTGCACGTATACTGATGAGCGGATAATTTATACGCTTTTTGACATTATTTTTAGTATGTTTTTAGTAGGATCTAGTTACTTTTAGGGATTTTTCATTAGTTTTTATGTTAAATTCACATTTCTGGACTTTACTATGAGTTTGTGTATTTTTCTGTGATTTCAGGTATTTTCTGGCTGAAATTGAGGGACTTGAGCAGAAATCAGATTCAGAGGTTGAAGAAGGACTGCTGATGCTGTTGGATTCTGACCTCCCTGCACTCAAAGTGGATTTTCTGGAGCTACAGAACTCGAAATGGCGTGCTTCTAATTGCGTTGGAACATAGACATCCAGGGATTTCCAGCAATATATAATAGTCCATACTTTGGCTAAGAATAGACGACGTAAACTGGCGTTCAACGCCAGCTTTCTGCCTAAATCTGGCGTCCAGCGCCAGAAAACGAGCCAAAACCAGAGTTGAACGCCCAAACTGGCACAAAAACTGGCGTTCAACTCCAAGAAGGACCTCTACACGTGCAACACTCAAGCTCAGCCCAAGCACATACCAAGTGGGCCCCAGAAGTGGATTTATGCATCAATTACTTACTCATGTAAACCCTAGTAGCTAGTTTATTATAAATAGGACATTTTACTAGTCTTTTTGACCATCTTTGATCAGCTTTTGATCTTTGATCAGTTGTATGATATCTTAGATCACGTTTGAGGGCTGGCCTCTCGGCCATTCCTGGACTTTCACTTATGTATTTTTAACGGTAGAGTTTCTACACTCCATAGATTAAGATGTGGAGCTCTGCTGTTCCTCAAAGATTAATGCAAAGTACTACTATTTTCTATTCAATTCATCTTATTTCGCTTCTAAGATATTCATTCGCTCTTCACCCTGAATGTGATGAATGTGACAATCATCATCATTCCCTATGAACGCGTGCCTGACAACCACTTCCGTTCTACATTAGATTGAATGAGTATCTCTTAGATCTCCTAACCAGAATCTTCATGGCGTAAGCTAGAATGATGGCGGCATTCAAGAGAATCCGGAAGGTCTAAACCTTGTCTGTGGTATTCCAAGTAGGATTCAATGATTGGATGACTGTGACGAGCTCCAAACTCGCGATTGCAGGGCGTTAGTGACAGACGCAAAAGGATAGTAAATCCTATTCTAGCATGATCGAGAACCGACAGATGAATAGTCGTGCCATGACAGGGTGCGTTGATCATTTTCACTGAGAGGATAAGATGAAGCCATTGACAAGGGTGATGCCTCCAGATGATTAGCCGTGCCGTGACAGGGCATTGGATCATTTTCCCGAGAGATGACCGAAAGTAGCCGTTGACAATGGTGATGTATCACATAAAGCCAGCCATGGAAAGGAGTAAGACTGATTGGATGAAGATAGCAAGAAAGCAGAGGTTCAGAGGAACGAAAAGCATCTCCATTCGCTTATCTGAAATTCCTACCAATGATTTACATAAGTACCTCTATCCCTATTCTATTATCTATTATTCGAAAACACCATTATCAATTTATATCTGCCTAACTGAGAATTGCAAGGTGACCATAGCTTGCTTCATACCGACAATCTCCGTGGAATTCGACCCTTACTCACGTAAGGTATTACTTGGACGACCCAGTGCACTTGCTGGTCAGTTACACGGAGTTGTGAACCGTGGTTTTGGCATCATGTTTTTGGCGCCATTTCCCGGGAAAGAAAGAGCAACGAACTTTACATAATTAAAGTTTAATCACGATTCCGCGTACCAAGTTTTTGGCGCCGTTGCCGGGGAATCAATTTCGAACAACAATTCACAACCTGAGTAGCAATTTCGCATATCATGTTTTTGGCGCCATTTCCAGGGAAAGAAAGAGCAATGAATTTTACATAATTAAAGTGTAATCACGATTCCGCGTACCAAGTTTTTGGCGCCGTTGCTGGGGATTGTTTGAGTTTTCGGCAAGCTTTTGGTCCGGTAACATCAGTGCCAAGTTTGATCCGGCAACAACACCAAGTTTTTGGCGCCGTTGCCGGGGATTGTTCGAGTTTGGACAACTAACGGTTCATCCTGTTGCTCAGATTAGGTAATTTTCTTTTTTGTTTTCTTTTCAAAAAAATTTTTCAAAAATATTTCAAAATTTTCTCACCTGTTTTCGAAAAAAATTTTTAGATTCAAAAATTTTAAGAATGAATTCTAGTGTTTCATGAAGCATGTGAAGCCTGGCTGGCTGTAAAGCCATGTCTAAATTATTTTGGACTGAGGCTTCCAACCATCAGCTGTTATACGACTGTAGGGTATGTCAGGCATGTCATGCCTGAATTACATGCTGAAGCTTGGCTGGCCATTGGCCATGTCTAGTGTTTTAGACCGGAGCTTTCATTGAAAGCTTGGCTGGCTAGTGAGCCATGTCTAATTCCTGGACTGAAGCTTTAGACTAACATGGCAAGATTCCTGGAATTCATATTAAAAATTTTGGAATCCTTATTTTTCTTTCTTTCTAAATAATTTTCGAAAAATATAAAAAAATCCAAAAAAATTAGAAAATCATAAAAATAAAAAAAATATTTTGTGTTTCTTGTTTGAGTCTTAAGTCATATCATAAGTTTGGTGTCACTTGCATATGCATCTTGCATTTTTCGAAAATATCATGCATTCATAGTGTTCTTCATGATCTTCAATTTGTTCTTGGTAAGTCTTCTTGTTTGATCTTGATGTTTTCATGTTTTGTGTCTTTTCTTGTTTTACATGTGCATTTTTCGTTTCTTAGAGTCTAAACATGAAAGATTTCTAAGTTTGGTGTCTTACATATTTTCTTTGCATCAAAATTTTTTTCAAAAATATGTTCTTGATGTTCATCTTGACATTCAAAGTGTTCTTGGTGTTCATCTTGACATTCATATCATTCATGCATGCATTCATTATTTTGATTCAAAATTTTCATGCATTGAGTCTTTTTGTTGTTTTTCTCTCTCATAAAAAAAAATTTCAAAAATCAAAAAAATATCTTTCCCTTTTTCTCTCATCAAATTCGAAAATTTGGATTGACTTTTTCAAAAATTTTTAAAATCAAATTGTTTCTCATGAGTCAAATCAAATTTTCAATTTGAAAATTATCTTTTTCAAAATCTTTTTCAAAAATCAAATCTTTTTCAAAATTCTTAGTTATTTTCGAAAATTCCAAAAATACTTTTCAAAAATCTTTTTCTTATTTTTATATCAAATTTTCGAAAATAACAATAACAATTAATGTTTTGATTCAAAAATTTCAAGTTTGTTACTTACTTGTTAAGAAAGATTCAAACTTTAAGTTCTAGAATCATATCTTGTGATTTCTTGTGAATCAAGTCATTAATTGAGATTTTAAAAATCAAATCTTTTTCAAAACTAATTTCTAAAATATCTTCTTATCTTACCTTTTTCAAAAAGTTGGTTTCAAAATATCTTTTCTAACCTCCTAACTTCTTATCTTTTCAAAATTTGTTTCAACTAACCAACTAACTTTTTGTTTGTTTCTTAACTTTTTCAAAACTACCTAACTAACTCTCTCTCTCTAATTTTCGAAAATATCTTCCCTCTTTTTCAAAAATTTATTTTTAATTAACTAATTATTCTTATTTTTATTTTTGATTTTAAAAATTTTCGAAAAATACTAACATTTTTCAAAAGCCATTTTCGAAAATCACTAACTCTTTTTCAAAAATATTTTTCGAAAATTCTCCCTCTCCCATCTTATTCTATTTATTTATTCATTTACTAACATCTCATCTCACATCTCAACCCT
>NC_029786.2:22835961-22836820 GCF_000816755.2 Arachis ipaensis | reverse complement strand
AGAATGGACCATCCTGGATATATTCTATGATGGTTTATTTGAGCTATCAAAGATGTCACTGGACACTTCTGCAGGTGGTTCCATTCACCTAAAGAAAACGCCTGCAGAAGCTCAGGAACTCATTGACATGGTTGCTAATAACCAGTTCATGTACACTTCTGAAAGGAATCCTGTGAGTAATGGGACGCCTATGAAGAAGGGAGTTCTTGAAGTTGATACTCTGAATGCCATATTGGCTCAGAATAAAATATTGACTCAGCAAGTCAATATGATTTCTCAGAGTCTGAATGGAATGCAAGCTGCATCCAACAGTACTCAAGAAGCTTCTCCTGAAGAAGAAGCTTATGATCCTGAGAACCCTGCAATAGCAGAGGTGAATTACTTAGGTGAACCTTATGGAAACACCTATAACTCATCATGGAGAAATCATCCAAATTTCTCATGGAAGGATCAAAAGCCTCAACAAGGCTTTAATAATGATGGAAGAAACAGGTTTAGCAATAGCAAGCCTTTTCCATCATCCACTCAGCAACAGACAGAGAACTCTGAACAAAATACTTCTAATTTAGCAAATTTAGTCTCTGGTCTATCTAAGGCCACTGTAAGTTTCATGAATGAAACAAGATCTTCCATTAGAAATCTGGAAGCACAAGTGGGCCAGCTAAGTAAAAGGATCACTGAAATCCCTCCTAGTACTCTCCCAAGCAATACAGAAGAGAATCCAAAAGGAGAGTGCAAGGCCATTGACATAAGCACCATGGCCGAACCCAAAGAGGGAGAGGAGGACGTGAATCCCAAGGAGGAAGACCGCCTGGGACGTCCAGTGACCAATAAGGAGCTTCCCTCTGAGGAACCAAAG
>NC_029786.2:22806098-22806389 GCF_000816755.2 Arachis ipaensis | reverse complement strand
CAATAATCAAACTCTAAGTTTGGTGTTGGGAGGCCACAACCAAACTCTAAGTTTGGTGTTGGAGAGTTTCAACAATGCTCTGCATATCTCCCAAAGAGGAAGACCTCCTGGGACGTCCAGTGGTCAATAAGAAGCTTCCCTCTGAGGAACCAAAGGACTCTGAGGCTCATCTAGAGACCATAGAGATTCCATTGAACCTCCTTATACCCGTCATGAGCTCTGATGAATATTCCTCTTCTGAAGAGAATGAGGATGTTACTGAAGAGCAAACTGCCAAGTTTCTTGGTGCAA